>NC_061510.1:36843232-36972294 GCF_022539505.1 Lolium rigidum
CGGCTCCCCTTCGGCTTCCTCCGTCATCCGGAAAAATAGGATTTTTGGTAAAACTCCCTTCCACGGTTGATCTTCCGAAATATCGCATCCCGACGGTGCTTTTTCCGGCGAGAATCCCGGCTCCGGTGCTCGATCTCCAAGTAATCATGAAACATGCAAAATAGATGAAATAACATAAGTATTGTGTCCCAATATGAAATATATCGATGAATAACAGCAAATTATGATATAAAATAGTGATGCAAATTGGACGTATCACTCTCCTCCCAGGCTATACAAGGAGACCAATCAGATCTGGAGAACAGTGCTCTTAGATCTCTCTCTCTCGCGAAAGTTCCTTTTGCCGTGCTACTCTCTAGTCTTCCCCATCCCGGCGACTGCGTGCACAGCCGTCCGGAGAAGCAGGCCTCCGAAACCCCGTCCGTTGAGATCCTGCACCGGGAGACGGGCGATAAGGTTTTTGGGGAGCGTCTCGGCGCGGCTGCTCGCTGCTTGTTCGTCTTCTTCATCGATGGTTCGGCTGCTTCATCGACGGATCCGACTACACCATGGGCGACATCAACAACTCCCATGGTGGTGGTGTCTGCTTCTTGGTGCGACCTTCCCGGTCGCGATGTACGTGCTTTTACTCTCCTACCTTGCCTTGCTACTTGTTCCATGTTCAGATCTGATGCATGTGCTTAGTCTGATGTGCGTGGTTAAGTATGCTTGTGCATCTGTAATCTTGTTTTCGGTAATTAAACTCACACGAAAATTGCCTAATATTCCAACAATCCAAAACCCTTATCTGCATAGGCAATTTTCACCGTCTGGTTTTGCTGCTGCGCTTAAACCGAGCCCGTTTACGGGTTCTCATTTCAAGAGATGGCAGAGTAAAACCCTCTTGTGGCTCACTTCTATGGGCGTGCACCGAGTTGCGGAAGGTACTCCCAGAGGTCCGCTTACTCCTGACGAGGATAAAGCGTTCGGGGATGCCACCGTAATCTTTGTGGGTGCCGTGCTAAGTGTGCTTGGAGACAAGTTGGTTTGATGCTTATCTGCACATACGAAATGGGAAGGAACTGTGGGATGCACTGGACGCTAAGTTTGGTGCTGCCGATGCTGGAGGTGAACTGTATGCTATGGAGCAGTTCAATGACTACGAGAATGGTTGAGAACCGATCTGTAGTAGAACAGGCTCATGAGATACAGATCATGGCAAAGGAACTCGAGCTCCTCAAGTGTGTGCTACCGGACAAGTTTGTCGCGGGATGCATTGTCGCTAAGCTTCCCTCTTCATGGAGGAACTTTGCCACTTCTCTAAAACATCAGAGGCATGAGTTTTCTGTTGAGAATATCATGGGCTCTCTGGATGTTGAGGAGAAGGCGAGGGCAAAAGACAAACACCTTTGGAGGAACCGAGGGACGTTCTGCTGCCAATATGGTACAGAAAAATGCCCACAAGTCCAAGGGAAAGAACAAGGGAGTCTCCCAGACTACCAACTTCAAGAAGAAGGGGAAAACGGAGAAGAAAGATCCTTGCTGGGTGTGTGGCGAGACTGGCCATTGGGCTAATCGTTGTCCACAACGCAAAGGAAAGAAATGTCGGGCTGGACAGAACTCAAATTCTGTCGGCATGGTCATTGGCAAGACGGAGGAAGGAACTACGGGGTATGGTAATATGTTACCTCTTGTTCTTTCGGTGTTTCAGCCCACGGAATGGTGGGTTGATACAGGTGCCAATGTTCATGTGTGTGCTGACATCTCCATGTTTACCTCTTACCAAGCCCGAGGTTCCTCAGTAATGATGGGGAATGGGTTACATGCTACTGTTCGTGGTGTTGGCACGGTAGATCTGAAGTTTACTTCGGGAAAGGTCGTGCAACTGAAGAACGTGCTGCATGTCCCTTCTATCAAGAAGAATCTCGTTAGTGGCTCCCGTCTTATGAAAGATGGGTTTAAGTTGGTGTTTGAATCCAATAAAGTTGTACTGTCCAAGTATGGAACTTTTGTTGGAAAGGGATATGATTGTGAGGGAATGTTTCGCTTCTCTCTAGAAGACTTCGTGATAATGTTGTGAACCATGTAAGCACTAGTGTTAATGAAACTAATGTTTGGCATTCACGACTTTGTCATGTTAATTTCGGTTGTATGACGCGGCTTGCTGATATGAGTTTAATTCCGAAATTCACCTTTGTCAAAGGCTCTAAGTGCCATGCTTGTGTGCAAGCAAAGCAGCCTCGCAAGCCTCACAAGCCTGCGAAGGAAAGAAACTTGGCACCACTAGGGCTCATACATTCAGATCTATGTGAGATGAATGGTGAGTTGACAAGAGGTGGAAAGAAATATTTCATGACTTTGATTGATGATTCCACTAGGTATTGTTATGTGTATCTCCTGAAAACTAAAGATGAGGCTCTTGATTTCTTTAAAATCTATAAGGCTGAAGTTGAGAATCAACTTGAAAGAAAGATAAAAAGGGTTCGGTCCGATCGTGGTGGAGAGTAATTTTCTAATGAGTTCAATTTATTCTGTGCGGAACATGGTATAATCCATGAGAGGACGCCTCCCAATTCCCCACAATCCAATGGGATTGCAGAAAGGAAAAACCGTACTCTAACAGATTTGGTTAGCGCCATGTTAGACGTGTCGGGTTTATCCAAGGAATGGTGGGGGGAGGCTATATTGACTTCGTGTCATGTCCTAAACCGTGTTCCAACCAAGAATAAAGAGATTACTCCTTATGAGGAATGGGAAAAGAAAAGACCAATACTCTCCTACCTACGAACTTGGGGTCTGTTTGGCAAAAGTGAATTTGCCAATCACCAAAAAGCGAAAGCTTGGACCAAAAACCGTGGATTGTGTCTTTCTTGGCTATGCTGCCCATAGCATTGCTTATAGATTTCTTGTGGTGAAATCTGGAGTGGACGACATGAATGTTGGCACCATCTTTGAATAAAGAGATGCTACATTCTTTGAGGATATATTTCCTATGAGAGATATGCATGGCATGTCTAGTTGGGAATCTGATCCAATACATGAAACTCCTATGGAGTCGATGAGGAATACGATGATGAGAGTTCAGATTCGATGAAGATGACAATGAAGCTCCCACAAGGAGTAAGAGACAAAGGACTGCAAAGTCTTTTGGTAATGATTTCATTGTGTATCTTGTGGATGATACTCCCACTACCATTTCGAAGCTCTCGCATCTCCCGATGCGGACTACTTGGAAGGAAGCGGTTCAAAGCGAGATGGATTCCATCTTGGCTAATGGAACGTGGGAGTTAGCGAGCGTCCTTATGGGTGCAAACCTGTAGGATGTAAATGGGTATTTAAGAAGAAGCTTCGGAGCTGATGGTACTATTGAGAAGTACAAAGCTCGGCTTGTAGCCAAAGGCTATACCCAAAAGGAAGGCGAAGATTTCTTCGATACTTACTCACTCAGTGGCGAGATTGACCACCATTCGAGTACTACTGTCATTGGCTGCCTCACACGGTCTGTCTCGTTCATCAAATGGACGTTAAGACGGCTTTCCTAAATGGAGAGTTGGACGAGGAAATTTACATGGAACAGCTCGATGGTTTCGTACTACAAGGTCAAGAAAGAAAGGTGTGTAAATTAAAGAAATCTTTGTATGGCCTAAAGCAAGCACCCAAACAATGGCATGAGAAGTTTGAAAGAACTCTGACATCTGTGGGCTTTGTTGTTAATGAAGCTGACAAATGTGTGTACTACCGCCATGGTGGGGGTGAGGGCGTTGTCCTATGCTTGTATGTGGATGACATACTAATTTTGGGGACAAGTCTCAAAGTGATTGAGGAGGTCAAAACCTTCTTATCTCAGTGTTTTGAGATGAAAGATCTTGGGGAAGCTGATGTTATATTGAACATCAAGCTATTGAGAGATGACAATAATGGGATTACTCTTGTGCAATCTCATTATGTTGAGAAGGTGTTGAACAGATTTGGCTATGCTGATTGCAAATCTTCTCTCACACCTTATGATCCTAGTGTCTTGCTTCGAAAGAATGAAAAGGCAACTAGAGATCAATTGAGATACTCTCAAATAATTGGTTCACTCATGTATTTAGCTTGCGCTACGAGGCACGATATCTCGTTTGCTGTGTGCAAACTTAGCCGGTTTATGGCCAACCCGGGAGATGATCATTGGCATGCTCTTGAGAGAGTGATGCGCTATCTAAAGGGAACCATGAGTTATGGAATTCATTATACCGGGTATCCAAGAGGACTTGAAGGGTATAATGATTCCAATTGGATTTCTGATGCTAAAATGAAAGCCACAAGTGGATATGTTTTCACTCTTGGTGGTGGCGCTGTTTCCTGAAAGTCTTGCAAGCAGACCATCTTAACGAGGTCAACTATGGAAGCAGAACTCACATCATTAGATACAGCTACTGTCGAAGCGGAATGGCTTCGAGAGCTCTTGATGGACTTGCCTATGGTTGAAAAACCGATACCGGCCATCCTCATGAACTGTGATAATCAAACTGTGATTATCAAAGTGAAAAGTTCTAAGGATAATATGAAAAGTTCCAAACATATCAAGAGGAGACTGAAGTCCGTCGAAAAGCGAAGAACTCCGGAGTGATAGCATTGGATTATGTCCAAAGTGCTAAAAATCTGCGAGATCCTTTCACAAAAGGACTATCAAGAAATATGATAGACCTTGCATCGAGGGAGATGGGTTTGAGACCCACTTGAGATGCCGAGGGGTAACCCAACCTATGTGATCGGAAATTCCGTGAAGTAGGACACTGGGAAAACAAGCCGGAGCAAGCGGAGTTGAGAGAAAATTTAATACTCCCACTCCGCTGCGGACGCAATTCTCTCATAGCTACTGTAAGGCAGAGTTGACAATGTCTTAATGTGTTACGAGCAGCTCTTGATGAGCGAAGACGCCGTCCTACGGGGCGATCTTTTGAAGAACACACCTATATGAGTGACACTACTGGTCATAGTGTGGGAGATTTGGGTGAATCTCTAGTAAGCTCATGAAGGGCCGAGGAGTATGACTTATAAGCTCCACCCGAGGGGAAGGCTATGGTAGCCTAGTACCGTGCCGGCATTGAGCGAAACTTGCTGCACAAAGGCTGACAATTCAAGGCATAGTCCATTGTTCAGTTGTAGTCAAGCGTAGCACCTTGCCTAGGTGGAAGTTCAACTTAACAGTCTCCACTGAAGTGCATGTATATTAAACAGTGAATGGAACTAATGTGTCATCTGATGTGCATATGAGATCTGGTGGGGGATTGTTGAATGTAGATGGGCTGCAGCCCAGTAAGGAAGCCCATGTAGTCTACAATTCCTGAAATCTCAAGGCCCATCACGTTGGCAGCTTGGGACAGCCTTGGGGGACAAAGTTTAGTCCCACATTGCTAGTTGGGAGTGAGTTGGAGTGGTATATAAGGGATGCTGTTCTAGTCATTCCAAGTGAGTGAGAATAGAAAGAGCCCTCGCGCACTCCTCCTCCTCCACCCGCCCCGCCTCGCCTCGCCTCGCCTCGTCACGCACGCACGTCGCGTTTCGTGACTCGAGTTCGAGTTCGAGATACACTCAAGGAAGCCTAAATTTCTGCTTGGTGCACCAACTGTGTTGGGTACGTGTCGACCTGCATGTGCATGCTCGCCGCGTGTCCCTAGCTTCCTACGCCTGTCAACGTGGTCGGGGCGGCTCTCCTCCCAGGCTATACAAGGAGACCGATCAGATCTGGAGAACAGTGCTCTTAGATCTCTCTCTCTCGCGAAAGTTCCTTTTGCCGTGCTACTCTCTAGTCTTCCCCATCCCGGCGACTGCGTGCACAGCCGTCCGGGAGAGCAGGCCTCCGAAACCCCGTCCGTTGAGATCCTGCACCGGGAGACGGGCGATAAGGTTTTTGGGGAGCGTCTCGGCGCGGCTCGCTCTGGTTCGTCTTCTTCATCGACGGTTCGGCTGCTTCATCGACGGATCCGACTACACCATGGGCGACATCAACAACTCCCATGGTGGTGGTGCTGCTGCTTGGTGCGACCTTTCCGGTCGCGATGTACGTGCTTTTACTCTCCTACCTTGCACTGCTACTTGTTCCATGTTCAGATCTGATGCATGTGCTTAGTCTGATGTGCGTGGTTAAGTATGCTTGTGCATCTGTAATCTTGTTTTCGGTAATTAAACTCACACAAAAATTGCCTAATATTCCAACACTACTCACGCTCTAACACTCCTCTCCCTCCCTCAATCTCCCTCAGCCGCGTTGATTGTAAGGATACTGAAGAAGATCATGGGTCCAATTTGATCATATACGGCGAACATGGCTATAGCTTTGCCTCGTGAAATGTGTGAGCCGTCAATTATGCCAATCAACGACGCAAGAGAGGCCAATACGCAAGAGATGTCTCTATTATACGTATGGCCCTTTCTCCTTTCATTTTTTCTTGCGAGAAATTATAATGGTATTCAAGTAGGTGGTGTCCCCAAACCGCACACACGAGTCCCTCGCCCTCCTGTACATCATGCGCATTCTTCTCTGGCCTTGTCCCCTCGCAGCTAACCCCTTTGGCTTGGCTTGGCGTCACTCACCTCCTCTATAAAACTCTAGCCTCCTGCTTGCGTCTGCAGCTAACTGAAAGCGTCGACGTCGATCCATCATCATAAGGTAGCCAAGCCACCACCAGGTCAGTGTGCAGTGTGCACAGGCGATCGATCGGCCTTTCTCAACGACGACGACCAGCGGCGGCGAAGTCCATACCATATGGCGTCCTCAGGCGTGACGGGGTCGCCGTGCGGCGCGTGCAAGTTCCTGCGGCGCAAGTGCGCGGCGGAGTGCGTGTTCGCGCCATACTTCTGCGCGGAGGACGGCGCGTCGCAGTTCGCGGCGATCCACAAGGTGTTCGGCGCCAGCAACGCCGCCAAGCTGCTGCAGCAGGTGGCGCCCGGCGACCGGAGCGAGGCGGCCGCCACGGTGACCTACGAGGCGCAGGCGCGGATGCGCGACCCGGTGTACGGCTGCGTCGCGCACATCTTCGCGCTGCAGCAGCAGGTGGTGGCGCTGCAGGCGCAGGTGGCGCAGGCGAGGACGCACCTGGTGGCGGCCGGCCACGGCCACCCGCTCCTGTACCAGCAGCAGGCGGCGTGGCAGGTGGCGGAGACGTCGACGACGCAGAGCAGCTCAGGGTGCTACAGCGCGCACCGCTCCGACGACGGGTCATCCATGCACGCGCCGGCGGAGATGTACTGCTTCGGCGAGCAGGAGGAAGGCAGCTACTAGCCAGCAGCGGAGGATTCGTTCAGAGAGGACGTACGCTCACGCGGCGCCTACGAATTTCTCCTTGTACTTGTTGCCTGTCTTGGCTGTAAAGGGTGCGGCTGGTCGTGTGTTTCAGGATCAAGAACAACTCATAAATTGGAATGTTGAGAACTTCTGTTTTTTTTTAGCTGGGACGACTTCTGAACTTTGTTTTTTGAGCGAGAGTGTTGAGAACTTGTAATGGTCAGGTTGACTCTGGAATTTGGATGGACGGCTTAATGTGCAGGCCTAATTGCACTGGGCGAGCCGGCTGCTTGGGCTGTATTTCGGTCTGGAAGGCTTTACCGTGTTTGGGCTGGGCCACCTGCTAAATGACAACGTAGGTCTTGTCGTGCCATTACGGGCCGGGCATACATTGAGGACCTCGTTAGGTCTTGTCGGGCTGATGGGTTGTCAAAGTTCTGCAAGTCACCAAAATCAACATCTCAGCCCTATTGACAATAGGCCCATTATGTCCCATGTGTGTGTGTATGTGAATGAGCCTAGATGTAAACTTAGGTAATATCCTTCTAATTTGTTAGCTTAAGTGAATGCACACCATCATATAATCGATTGTATGAAGTAAGGATAAAATTGCAAGCTGGGTGTGAGGTGTGCGTTTTTTTTTTTGTATGCTTTCAAGCAGCGCATAAAGGGTTATCTCTAAGCTTGTACTGAGCAATTGATCCGCCTTGCATCTTTACCTCACTAAGGGTGTTAGTGTTGACTGCCAAAACCCACCGGCGGGCAGCGGCCTTGTCAACACTGTAGAGCCGGGGGGAGCCTAGAGCTGCGGCTGGCTGAGACCCCTCCGAGCGACGGCCCGCAATGCTCTTCTGGTCACACGCGGCGTTGCGAAGTGCAGGGCGTGCCACCCGACCTATACCTGGTCGGGAAGGTGATGAGATTGCCTCGCTTAGTTTCTGCAGGGGCATACATGTAAACGTTAAATACGAGCCTCGATCGGCTCTCGGGTTATCCCGTGAATCGGCTCAAGAGCCGATCCACCCATGATCCGTACGGGGTGTACGAATACTTGGTGGTCCTGCTTGATCAAGATGAAGCTAATGAGATCTACGACGATTTAGGGTTTTCACCACATAATCGGATCATCCTACTCCGAGTTGGGCCGGATGGCCACGCACGGTGCTCGTAAGCCGATCCTAAACAAGGCCAAAAAACCAACATGAAGTTGATCCTAGGAACATCCCGTTTAGGACTTGCGAACGCCACCCTACGTGCCACGGGATCCTCCCCCTTTGTAAGGCCAAACTATTGCGGATATTAAACTAATCCTTGTAGAACAAAGAGCAATCGTAACGGACCGGATCTACTAAATAATGATCAAGCGGGGTGCCGCCCCCACACCTGAGATAGGCGTGAGGACGGCTAGATATGCAAGGGTTGCACTACGTAAGCATGCTTAAACGAAGAACAATGCTAACCCTAACACATCTAATGATAACTACGTTGCTCGCCATCAAAAGCGCTTCGATACGAGCAACGCATGAACAACGTGGGGCTTGTGCTGCCTAGATCGCAAGATGCGATCTAGGCAGCATGTCGCTTACCTGATAGAAACCCTCGAGACGAAGGAGTTGGCGATGCGCCGAGATTGGTTTGTTTTTGGGGTTGAACGTGAGTTGTTGTTTATTCCATGAACCCTAGGTACATATTTATAGTCCGGGGGACTTTCTAATGTGGGCGTGCACTAAACCGTGCACGACTAAGATTCTATCTCTTATAATAAACTACTAAGTAAAGATACACGGGCAATTCAGCCCAAGACCCTTCGTGCCGGGCCGCCTTAGAATCCTTTCACAGGTAATCGGCACAAGCCCGGCCCACCTCGGATTCGTCTAAAATCCGGTGATAACACATGCCCCTCTGGTTTTGGAAATAACATTTCCAAAATCATTATGCTTTCCCTTCGAGAGGTCACGTTGTAGCGAGTAGAGCCGTTACGGCATCCGTCATCATTATGCCCTGTCTTCTCGAGCTTCTCTAAAAATCTCGACAGCTTTAGCATCGATCCCTTGGAAGTTGTAATGGCATTAATCCTTCGCCGGATTCATCATTATTTAACCGCGCCGGACTCGGTTAGCTCTCTCTCATTCCATCCCCTGCTATCGGCACCAAAAAACCCCCTCTTCCTGTAGCAATGTCTTCCTCTTCCTCTTCTTTCTCCAAACTCTTCCCCCAATCTTCGCCGAAGAAGAAGACCGAAGGCGATCTCCACCCCGCGGTGAATCCCTTCTCCTCCGACGAGGAGAAAAAGAAGGAGAAGCGGCGAAGGCCAAAGCCTCTCCTTCCGCCAGCTCCCGCCGAAGAAGCGCCCCGCATGTGGGCGGACAGGCGAGGACGAGGATGATGACGAAGAGGAAGAGGAGGAGGAGCGACTCTTCCTCCTCCATCGGGTACCCGCCGACCAAGCGCTTCCGCTCCTGGGCGGACGGCGAGGATGATGACGATGACGAGGAGGAAGAGGCTCCGGCCAAGGGCTGGGGCAGCAGCGACGAAGAGCTCCTCGGGAGCAGCGCCGGCCGAGCGTCGGCGGCGGCGATGACGAGAACAGCGACGACTAGTAGTATAGGACTAGTAGTAGCGAGTGCACTAGGCACCGAGATCCCTCTTTTGAGAGCCATCGGCTCTTTCTTGTAAAGCCGCTCCTTGGAATTAATGAAATTGTTCTTTCCATTTATCCTTTAATCGCTCCAATTTCATTCCCTCCGTTTGCCATGCTAAGACCGACGAGCAACGCGTCGGACTTCTTTCCTTTCTTGCGACAACGGCCACGGTCAAGCCCTGTACTAGGCGTCGGCTTTTCCTTCCCGAGTTCCTACACGAGACGGCCATGATGCAGCCGCAGCTGAGGTAATCTTGATCGGCTCCCAAGAACAAGGCATCTTCCGGGCTTGTTGCCCCCGAGTCTCGGCCAATGTAAAACGGAGACGAGGAATACGCGCATGAGCTGTGTAGACCCGGGCCCGATTGTGTGCGGGGAAATTCCTTATGTAGCGTCGGCCGATTTGAACACAAATCGGCCTCTCCGAGCGGAAAGCCTTCAAGGTGAGCTGCCCCCGAGTCCTTACTCGAGGCGAGAATGTGCCACAGCCGATCCTCTTTCTTCCTCCGACAGCACGACAATCTTCCGTTCCAGCTGTACTAACCCCACAGATTGGATAATCCTCGCACAACCAGAGTCGATGGCTACGCATCGGCTGTTTCTTGATTCTTGACATGCTGCTCCTGACATTGTCCTTGAAGAAATTTCCCTTGAGTCGATGGCCCCGCATCGGCTTTCATGTCCTTAAGTCGATGCACTGCTGCATCGGTCTGTGTTCAAAATTTTCATTCATTTTTTTTTTTACGGCCGACTCGTGTATCGGCCCCCATATTCAAATAACCATCAACAAAAGATGAGATGCTTCTGTTGTATACCCTCATATTTCCATATACAGGCGCCCCAGAGCCGATTCTGTCAAGAAAATTGATGGTATCGGCTCGTTGGATAACATGTTGAACCCGAGCGAGAAGGTAGGTGAGGACAATTTTGGCCGATTGCTGGAATCGGCCTCCACGTTGCTTGTTCGTTGAAGGTTTTGTAAGTTCCCTTCGTAAATTTTTCGGGGCCGATCACAAGGATCAGCCTCTCCTGGTTTGCCCATTGGTTTGATCTTGCTACTTTGTCAGGCTGGATGAAACCAACCCAACCTCTGACTTGATGCGCCTGCTGTCGTCCACCTTGTGCGCTCCGTAGAGTCGTGGAGCGCTACGCTCTGTCGGCAAGACGAGTACCATGTTTGTGCCAGCCGATGTCTCATCATCGGCTTTCCTCTCGTTTAGGGCGCCACTCCATTTTCCGTGGACGACCCTCTTCATCCAGGGTTCGCCGAACCTTTGCGGCCAGATCGGGCCGTGCCTTTCTTAGCGTATGCGGGTACAACCTTTCGGCTTCCTCCAGGCCGCGCAATCGCTGAACCCTGCGCTTCGGGAACGGCTGAGTCCGTCGGGGCACCACCTTGGCCGGTGGTACTGTCTTCTTCCACTTCTCCCTCGTCTTCGAATCTTCAAGATCTGCCCAACGAGGTGACTCAGCACGTTTGCTTTGTGGTGGGAGAGGCCCTAAGCGCTCGAACACGTACACGTTGGCTGCCTCCTTCTTTTCTTATTGCATTCTGGGCAATTGCCGATTGTGGGCAATCGGCTCATTCCTGAATCCCAGCGAGTGTACGAAGAAGGGGCAGTCCCAATGCTCGGCGTTGTCGTCTTGCTCCCTTGATGCTTCCGTGGCATAGCGCTCATGCTCCTCCTCATCGTGATCCTGCCGACGATATCTTCCGGCTTCTCTAGCCAAACGATCTTCTCTATCACCGTAATAGGGTCGCCGGCGTTGACCATACTCGATTAACATATTTGTTGAGGAGGTGATCGAGAGAGGGTCGCTGATATCTTATATTCTTCACCTCTCCCTCCGTGACGTAGCGCTTGCCATCATGACGGAGCCGATCGCATGGGGCGGCCTCATCTCGTATCCTTGCTTTGTGAGAGCATCTGCCCTCATCTTTATCTTTGCCGGAGTGGTTTCCAGGCCCTACCATGTTGATGCTTGAACGAGGGGCCGGGCTGGCAACCTTCGGGGTAGGTGATTCCTACCATGTTAACGGCGGGGAAGGGTTGGGTGTCGACCTTCATGGCGTACTGGTTGAAAATTAGCCGCCCCTTCTCTATCGCCGCTTGGATGTCCTGACGCCACACCCGGCAGTCGTTGGTGGCATGGGAAAGCGAGTTGTGGAATTTGCAGTACGGCTTTCCGTTTAGCTCTTTCGCCGTGGGGAACTTGAGACCTTCAGGAACCGTCAATCTGTTTCTCCTTGAGCAGGAGGTCGAAGATTTGTTCGATCTTGGTTACGTCAAAATCAAATCCCCGGGCGGCCCCGGTGGCTTTACCCATTTGCGGAGCCACGGGGTTCCTCCCCGAGTCCACTCAGCCCACTGCTATCTCTTGGCCTCCGCGAGGCACTTCATCCTCCTCCGTATCGACCATGACTACTGCACGCTTGAACTTGTCTTGGTACAGGTCGGGGTGGCGCTGTTCATATGCCGATAGTTTCGAACCATGTGCGCCGGTGAGGGATAATCTGCTTGGGAGGCCATGTCCTTGAGCTGTGTTGCAAGGCTCGCTCATGCCAACTCGATCGCTTCCTTTTCGGTTATACGAACCGAATAACATCGGTTCCTAAGATTCCTGAAGCGCCTGGATGTATTCTCGTCACCGTTTCCCGCGCTTCGACGTAGTTGTGTTAGATCGGCAATGCCGGACTCGGAAGCTTCTGTATGGTATTGCATATGGAACTGTTCTTCCAATTGCTTCCAAGACTGGATGGAGTTCCGCTGGTAGAGAGGTGTACCATCCAAAAGCCGATCCCGTGAGGGACTGTGAAAAGAGCCTCACGCGTAGCTGATCCGACACTGAAGCCGGTCCTAGTTGAGCCAAATATCGGCTGACGTGCTCGATGGAGCTGGAGCCATCTGATCCACTGAATTTGGAGAAGTCAGGGAGCCGATATTTTGGTGGCAGCGGGATCATCTCGTAATCGTCAGGTTACGGCTTGGAATAGCCGACCGCCCTTCTTTTCGGCATCATGCCGAACTGGTCTCTCGGTATGGTATCGATTCGATCCGCCGTGCGGCCGTAGGAGTTGCACTCGAAGATTCGCCGGGGTGGCGTACTTGGCCTGCCACGTTTGCTTTTCCAGCTACGAGCCGTCTGCGGGAGCTGGGCTCGGGAGTTTCGTCGGTGTGGCGTATTTAGTTAGCCACGTACGCTCTCGCCGCCGACGTTCCTCCTGTCTCCGCCGGAGTCCCCGATGTTGTGGCCTGGTTTGTGAGTGCCCGGTCACCACAATCCGGCACATACATGCATGCGTACCCATGAGGGATCTCCTTAGGCGCCTCCATTAAGAGCGGTAGTCATTGGGGTCGCCACCAATTGCAGCAGACGAGGAATGCCGGTGTAGTCGGCACTTCAGCGAGTGCTGCCAACGCAAATGGCAGCGGTGGACGGGACTCGGAATGGCAATTCTCCTTGATGCGTCCCGAGAGCTGGTCCCGACGGCGAGTACTGGTGGCTCATGATCTCTCGGATCACGCGCGGAGCGACACGCTCCAGCCACGTTAACCAAGTTCTCGAGTGGCGGTGTAGCGAGTGAGCCACCGGGTAGTTGATCTCCTGCCGCGGACCCTCGGTGCGTTCCTCCGACGGGGAAGAAAGGTCTATCCCATCGAGTGCACCTTCTCGGTGAGAACCCCTTCCATCCGATGCCACCGAACGGGTTCTCCGAAAGAGCCGATGAGGTCGGCTTCGAGGGTAGCCTTGATCTCATTGTATTGCTTCTTGAGGTCGTCGGGCGGATCCTCGTAGGTGACTGGCGTGCCGTCCGCCATCTCGGATGTAGATGGCGATGTGGTTGATGTAGACGATTGTCCCACCGGGTCGTGCCGAATGTGTTGACCGCCAAAACCCACCGGCGGGCAGCGGCCTTGTCAACACCGTAGAGCCGGGGGAGCCTAGAGCTGCGGCTGGCTGAGACCCCTCCGAGCGACGGCCCGCAATGCTCTTCCTGGTCACACGCGGCGTTGCGAAGTGCAAGGGCGTGCCACCTGACCTATACCCGGTCGGGAAGGTGATGAGATTGCCTCGCTTAGTTTCCTGCGGGGCATACATGTAAACGTTAAATACGAGCCTCGATCGGCTCTCGGGTTATCCTGTGAATCGGCTCAAAGAGCCGATCCACCCATGATCCGTACGGGGTGTACGAATACTTGGTGGTCCTGCTTGATCAAGATGAAGCTAATGAGATCTACGACGATTTAGGGTTTTCACCACATAATCGGATCATCCTACTCCGGGTTGGGCCGGATGGCCACGCACGGTGCTCGTAAGCCGATCCTAAACAAGGCCAAAAAACCAACATGAAGTTGATCCTAGGAACATCCCGTTTAGGACTTGCGAACGCCACCCTACGTGCCACAGGATCCTCCCCCCTTTGTAAGGCCAAACTATTGCGAGATATTAAACTAATCCTTGTAGAACAAAGAGCAATCGTAACGGACCAGATCTACTAAATAATGATCAAGCGGGGTGCCGCCCCACACCTGAGATAGGCGTGAGGACGGCTAGATATGCAAGGGTTGCACTACGTAAGCATGCTTAAACGAAGAACAATGCTAACCCTAACACATCTAATGATAACTACGTTGCTCGCCATCAAAAGCGCTTCGGTACGAGCAACGCATGAACAACGTGGGGCTTGTGCTGCCTAGATCGCAAGATGCGATCTAGGCAGCATGTCGCTTACCTGATAGAAACCCTCGAGACGAAGGAGTTGGCGATGCGCCGAGATTGGTTTGTTTTTGGGGTTGAACGTGAGTTGTTGTTTATTCCATGAACCCTAGGTACATATTTATAGTCCAGGGGACTTTCTAATGTGGGCGTGCACTAAACCGTGCACGACTAAGATTCTATCTCTTATAATAAACTACTAAGTAAAGATACACGGGCAATTCAGCCCAAGACCCTTCGTGCCAGGCCGCCTTAGAATCCTTTCACAGGTAATCAGCACAAGCCCGGCCCACCTCTGGATTCGTCTAAAATCTGGTGATAACAGTTAGGTCTATGCATGTTCCAATTTACGCTACTATCAACAAGAGTTTTGTGATTTCCTAGCATTTCAAGCGTCTAGCAATATGATTATCGCTACGCCTAGCTCTATGCAAAAGATGTGTTTTTTTTCTGATCATTGTCGAATTGGTTCTACCAATCTATTGGTAGTTTGAGGTACAGATAAAGAGATGCCATATAACGTTTCATATAAAAGTAAGTGACAAGAGGGAAGCACATGTGAAAGGTAATCCTTTTTATTTACTATAAAGACAACATATACTGATTGGGGCTATCATTGCCTGAACTTTAAGCTTCTTGTGATGGAATACTTTACATGCCAGTGTCTTAATTTTGTGTGTAGCTTCTTAGTCCATGTATTAAAAAACCACTTTGTAGAATACGTTAGTTCAATTTTGCTGGAGAAAACTTATTATCAACTCAATTGACCTTTTCTTTTTTATTTCTTCAAGCACCAGAAGAAAATTTCTCTTTATCATTGCCTTCCTACGGTAGTGGCATGGCTTAAATGATTTACTCGCGTAGTAAAATGTGGTTTGTTCTAGCAATAGAATTGGCATACTCTACGTACATACATAACCATCTTACCGGAGCTAGTATTTCACAAGCAAAGCATCCATGGTGTTTGCACAACTTAAAAAGATTTGAGATAATCCAAGTTAATAGTAAACCGCCTGAGATTGAAGGTACTTCCCTTGGTCAAAAATGTAAGGCGCGGAAAGAATTTAAGGTTCAAATTTGACTAACAGTTAATCTCGTACTTACTACTGTCTACTGTTGCATTCAATCTCGTAGTTCAAGTTTGGTTTATATTCAAAAAAAATCAAAAAGCTTTTATTTTGTCTTATATAATACAGAAACTAATTTTTGGTCGAACCTTAAATTCCACGCATGTGCCACAGTTTTAATGAAGAGAATATTTTCATTAGGTATTGTTCCTCCGGTACTTTGGGTCGCATCAGGACGGTTTGTCCAGTTCGAGCAGATCATGCATGAATAACTTAATTACGTACACGTAGAAAGAAACATGACATGCATGCCTCACGCATGCAGGATTTTGAGGAACCATTTCATTAACGTACTTACTACTATTGTCTACTGTTGCATTTATTAAATTAAACTACTAGCTGATGAAGGATAACCTGAAAAGAAGCATTAACTCAAAGTCTCCATATAAGGTTGTTCATAGTGGAGAGTAATTTAGTCAAGTAACATATGTCATGTTACTAGTCTAAGTTATAGTGGGTAGTAACTTAGATGTGATTTCATGCAATGTGTCATTAATTATATGGTAGACTCATATTACTTTGAGATGTGTGATGTTATGGTAACATAGCTAGTTATCATCTCACTTTTTTTTATTTTATTATCATGTCATGTCACCAAAATGCCTTGAGATGTGTGATGTTACCACCTATGTTACCCCTATTATGAACAGTCTAAGAGCAACTCCAATAGTATAGCCGGTTGTTGGCTATAAGCAAGATGTCATGCCATCTATAGTCAACATGTAGCCAACAAGTACAATAGTTAGCTATAAGAATGTACTACTTTTTCAATGGATGACCCACCTTTCATTCGCACACCTTGCCTAGGAGCACGTGCTAGAGCTAGCTCTTGCATAAGACTGCTCATAGTGGGAGTAACTTAGCTAGTAACATCACACAACCCAAGACATTTTGGTGACATGTTATGACAATAAATGAAGAAAGAGAATGAGGTGGTAACTAGCTATGTTACCATAACCTCACACACCCCAAGATAAGATGAGTCTACAACATAGTAAATGATATAATGCATGACACCACATATAAGTTACTACTCACTATGCAGGTAGTAACTTAGACTAGTAACATATGCCATGTTACTAGTCTAAGTTACTCCCCACTATGATTAGCCTATGAGCCCACTCACATTCTCTCTCCTCTTCTCTCTCATCCAACTAGACCCACAAATATATTATTTTAATCCTTGTAGCCAGCTGACTAGATCTTATTGTACTTGCTCTAAACAAACTGGTCATCTTGCCTCGATTTTCTAAAGAGTTCCTCAATTAATTGGACTTTATCTAGGTTTCATGCTTCGCTATATCACTCAGAAAATATTGTTGCACTTGAATTGAGTGCCAACCGGCCTCTTCCTTAGTTATGTCGCTCCTGTTCCATTCTGCCCCAACATGTCCTGACGTTATTCATTTAGAAGAAATGTAACGACCTCACTGTTATGTTCTTAATCACCTCACCCACTTTGAAGGGACAGGAAATATATAAAACAAAAAAATATGATCTTATAGGATGTATCCCATTTCTTCCCCAAATATCAAAATATGTTATTCAACAAAACCTTAGAGAGAGTTTTTAGAAATTATAATGCAAAACTGGATAGAATTCACATCCTAATTGAGGACTAATTACTACTGCCTAAGCATAACTTTTGAAGGATTAAGCTTATCATTAATTCATGCATGATTAAGCACTGTATACTGCAGCATCATCGCATGTAAAAAGCCAGCTAGTACTTCTACACATACTACTTCTATATCAGATCCATATAGGTATCTTTAGAAAGGCAGTATAAGATATAGGTTCTGTAAAAGATGAGTTGCAGGAGTCAATGAAAACAGTAGTATACATGGATTTTCCACATGTGCGGCCTGAATCAGTTGTCTCGATCTCACTATGCATATCCGCTGTCCATCATTACCTTCTAGCTAGTTCAAGTGATCTTTTCTACTGGCAATATATTTCTGACATGACAAGTCGAAACATAAGTGCAGATCCACTACTGCAGCAACAAATCAAGAAGATAACATATTTCCAAGCAGAAATAGTACCAGATCATATCAACAAGCATTTTTATCTCCCTAATTAATTAGGTTTCAGCAGTGATCACATATAGATGAACACTCACATCCTTCTAGGTTTATTACCGTCTAGGAGTGTGATTGATGGGCTGAGGCTTGGAAAACTGAACATATATTACCCAAACTCCTCAAGTCCAAAACATGATCTGCAATCGATCAACGTCTATATATATCTTGTGATATATATTAAATTCTGCACTAGCAGACTAGAAGTAGTTCTTAATGGAGTTCTTACGAGCGATTAAGGTAAGCATAAGCAACGCTCTGCAGGTCCTCGGAGTCTTGGTACCCGGAGGACGAGGACGACCTCCACCCGCTCTCCTCCGCCGCCCCGAACGACGGCGACTGATCCATCGCCTCGTAGCCCCCCGCCTGCCCGTCCGCTTGCTCCAGCGCGTGGTACAGCGACTGCTGCATGTAGTCGGAGGTAAGCAGCGCGGTGATAGATTCGTGCCCGGCGCTGCCATTGCCCCACGATGGCTGCGCGGCCCCCGCACCAGCGCCGTTGTCGTTGCACCACGGGTAGCCACCGTGCCCGTACTGCTCCGCACCGCCGGCGTATCCCTTGGCGTCTTCGTGCTGCATCATCCCTTGCTGCGGTGCCCCCTGGGCCTTGAGGTCGGCGAGCTGCGCCTGGAGTGTCATGACCTGCTGCTGGAGCGCGAAGATGTGGGCGACGCAGCCATAGACCGGGTCGCGGAGCCGGGCCTGCGCCTCGTAGGAGACGGTGACGGCGGCCTCGGCGCGGTCGGCGATGGGCAGGTGGGCGAGGAGCTTGGAGACGTTGCTGGCGCCGAAGACCTTGTGGATGGCGGCGAAGTGCGCCGCACCCTGCTCATGGCAGAAGTAGGGAGCGAACACGCAGCCGCGCGCGCACTTGCGGCGCAGGAACTTGCACGCCCCGCACGGCGACCCGAATCCCGTCATGCTCATCAACCGATCGGATGACGGTGGCTCGCTCCGTACGTGAACGCTGATCGATCGATAGATAGATCGAGTTCTGTGCTTGCTGAAGTACCGGTCTTTCTTGGGTTGCTTGCTAGGTCTGTCGTGGTGAGTTGAGCTGAAGACCATGGCTGCACCCCATGGCTTATAAGGGAGAGGAATGGAGGAGGAGGCGAGGAGCGCATTTGGGGATTAGGGTCTGCGAGACTAAACAATTCAGACCTGTCTCCCAAATAAGCAACCGACTCCATTATTCTGAGCTCCCAATGGCGCTCGACTCTTTGCCCTCCCATCTTCATTTTCTGTGTACAACTAGCTACAGGAGGCGAGGTAGTACAACTAGTGTACCACTATGCCAATCCCAAGAGGATTAGCCATTAGAACAATTAAGGACAAGGCACAATGGGGCTAGGTCATCTGGGAGCAATTATATAGTACTACTTTTCTCGTGTTTTTGGAATGGTTTAGTTTAATTAGTTCTTTTCCCCTGCCTGCTCGTGTGATTGTTTCTTTTGTGATTAGTTGGGATGGGTTGCTGCGAGACTAGAGCCAGCAGAGCTCAGTTGATAAATCAGGGGATAATGTATATATGCTGGTTTTTAATTCGGCTATATGGTGTAGTAGTAGACACATTCATACATCACCTGAGACGTGGAGCTGTCGTTTGTGTTCATATTTTTCATTTCTCTCTCGGGAGACACAAATGAAAGGAAAATAGTAAGTGATGGGGAAATTATAAAAAGCTTAATTATGCTGCTCACAGACATCACTTTGATAAATTAGCAGGAAAATGTGCATATATGTTTATGCACTGCAGCAGGCATGTATGTCCAATCATGTGAGAAAACAATCTAGCAATGGGCTATCGCTTAAAGAAACATGTTCAGGAAAAAGAAGCACCAACTTGTGTACCTTGATCTGTACCGGCTGCCCCTAAACTAAAGTGGCACCTGCAGGAAAGATTGGAACATAGCAACAGAACTTCTGCAACTCTGTTGTTGCCTCTGCATCACCTTGTAGGGCTCAGAAGTGTGATACTACCTGTAGTGTACCTACTATCCTAATTAGCCCAACTCTTTTGGCCTCCCACTAACCACTGCAGGTTTGCTCAGATTAGGCTGGCCTATGTGTTAATACTTTCACTAGGTGCTATCGTATGCTTATCGTTGCATTGTTATTGTGATCCCATGACTAACTCGTGTAGTTAGGTTAGTAGTGGTAACAAGTAATGAAGACACATGCCAAAGAGTACTTGAGTCCCAACGTGGTAGTTCAACAACAAGAAATCCCCAACGTGGCGAACACCATCCTTCTCACAAACAAATGGCACTAGTTATGGAAAGAAAGCGAAAAGAAAATGTTCTGCGCAGCACAGTTTGAAACCTCGGTGTGGCAGGCCTACATCCCTGTCCCTGAAACATTCCCACCGTCATGTCTCGTGTGCATGTTCCCAAAATTCTCCTCTATCTTTGACGGGGGAAAATGACTTTCATGATTTAACCTAATGGCTTGATTTACATTTTTCTCCACTATAAACTCATTTAGCAGCTTTAGTCTCCATAGCTATCATCTCTCGGGGCACCTTTCCCCGTACTCATTATACTCAATTAGCCAGTATAGGAAGTATATTCATATCAAAGTGAGACTAAGTACACACTCTGCATCACTCCATACTTCCCCGGTGGTCCACCAGGAGCACATGTGAAACCCTAGTTGAAACCCGGTGGTTGCGGATTATTGCATCACTCCATACTTTCCCGGTGGCACCAGGAGCTGCCTGCGAAACCCTGGTTGAAACCCAATGCTGGCTCGGTTAAACTCACAGTTGATGGATCTTTTAAAGATGATGTTGGTGGAGCTGGGATGATTCTCAAAGATGATACGGGCTCGATTATCCTCTCTGCATGCAAGTGGATCAGTCCTTGCATTGAACCATTAGAGGCAGAACTACATGCGTGTCTAGACGGGTTGGCTCTCGCCCGGGCTCACTCTACCCTCCTGATTGTTAGAGTATATATCTGTATATTGTAGTTACCACATATGTTAAGGGGCTTCCTGCGTATTTGCACATGTACATGTACTATATATTGTGGTCTTTGATTCCCTGGTAATACAACAAGTATATTATCCTAACATGGTATCAGAGCTCTAGGTTAGCTCCTCGTAGCCGCCGCCATCGCTCGCCCCGGCACCCTGCCGCCGCGTTCGGCCGCCGCCGCCGCCTTTTCCCCGTCGCCTCGGCCCTCTCCGTCCCCGGCCGCCTGTCGCCCGCCCGTTCTCCGCCGTGGGCGATCTCCGCCCCGGCCGTCCCCGTCCGCCCCCTGCTCGGCCGCTGCCCGCCGCTGCCGCCCGGTCGCCGCCGTCGTCGTCGCCCGGCCGCCGACCGCCGCCGCCCTGGTCGTGCTTCGCCCGGCCTCGCCATCCCCGGCCGCTCTCCGCCCCCGCCGCCCCGGCCGATCTCCGCCGCCGCCCCGGCCGTTCTCCGCCCCGGCCCCTGGCCGCCTCCGCCCCGACTGCCGTGTTCCGGCCCACCGCCACCCGCCGTGTGCGTGATTTCCGTCGCGTGCGTTGATCTGATCTGTTTCTTCGTCCCGTAAAAAAAAGAGAGAGATATGTCTTCCTCGTCGGGCTATGTTGCGATTCCTCGCTGCCCGGTGATTTTTGATGGCGTGAATTATCTTGATTTCGCTGCCTTCATGCGCGTCCACATGCGCGGTCTTCGTCTTTGGGGTGTGCTTTCTGGCGAGGTCTCCTGTCCGCCGCGCCCCGTTGCTCCTATGGTGCCTATTGCACCGACGCCCGTTGCCCTTGCCCCTGATGCTACTCAGGCGGACAAGCATGCAGCCAAGAGTGCTGAAGATACTGCTCTGGCTGAGTATGACCGGAAGGTCCAGGACCACTTGAAAGGATCGTATGCCGCACCTAGAGGGGGGAGGGTGAATAGGTGCTAACCAATTTTTAGTTCTTTTTCAATTTAGGCTTGACACAAAGGTAAATTCTCTAGATATGCAACTAAGTGAATTTACCTATATGACAAGGTTAACAACTAAGCAAGATATAGCTACGCAATATATAGGAGATAGAATAGGATAGAGGTAACCGAGAGTGGAGCACACGGAGACACGGAGATGATTCCCGTAGTTCCCTTCCATTGCAACAAGATACGTCTACGTTTGGAGGAGTGTGGTTGCTACGAAAGCCAAACCAACAACCACGAAGGCTTCACTCAGATCTCCTGTGAGCAACGCCACGAAGGCCTAGCCCACTTCCACTAAGGGATTTTCTCGAGGCGGAAACCGGACCTTTACAAGGTTCTTGGGGCACATATCCACAACCAAATTGGAGGCTCCCAAATCTGTAACAACACAACAATCAACAACAAACAACTAGGGATCCAAAGAGGAACACTAGCATGGGGGCCCTCAAGCATATGAGGGGGAAATGAAAAACGCTTCGGTGAGGATGTAGATCGGGTTCTTCTCCTTCGATTCTCCAAAGCACAAGGGATTTGGGTGGTTGAGGGAGGAGATCCGGCTATTTTGGTGTTCTTGGTGGCTCAGCAATGGTGGATGAAGTTCTTAGGGTTTGAGCACCTTTCCAAGGTAGGAGAAGGGGGGGTATTTATACCCCACCAACTATTCTGCCCGTTGGAGGAGAAACGCCGACAGTGCCGGCCTTGAGACGCCGGCAGTGCCGGCCAATATTCTGAACCATCAGGTCGACAGGCAGGCCGGCAGTGCCGGTCCAGAATGGCCGGCAGTGCCGGGGTGCAGCCACCGGCAGTGCCGGCCTAAAACCACCGGCAGTGCCGGGGTGCATCCACCGGCAGTGCCGGCCCTGTATCGCCGGCAGTGCCGGCCAGGGACAGCCACTAGCTTCTTCTTCCTCTTCTTCTTTTCTTCCTTTTTGAGTGGGTCGAGATTTACCTGTGATATCTTTTCTCTATCTGTAATCCACTTAACACATAGTTAAATTGTCACCGGTGTTGTTAACAAACACAAAAAACCTCAGAGATCATGAAATGTTCTTTCAATCTCCCCCTTTTTGGTGTTTGATGACAATACCGGGATTTTGCAAAGAATAGAGCAAGAATAGCATTGTGTTTGACATAAGAAAGAAACTCCCCCTAGATGTGTGCATACAAGAAATTTAGTGCTTGAATGTATATGCACACATTAGGTATAGAGCAACTTTAACTTTCAAAGTATAGAGCACAATGCTTAAGGGACAGATATGACAGATAATGTATGGAAGATGATAAAAGTTGAGATGTGACGATCATACCCTTTCATAATGACATCCTCAACATTTCATGACCATAATCTCAATTTCATGAACAAGAGTCCCATAAACATATCAAGTATCAACTTGAGATAAATCCATAGACAAGTTGAGATATATAAGATGATCATACCATTTCATGACAATACTCTCAACCATATAGAATACCGAAAACCATAGCAATAATTCACTCACTAAATGGTCTTGCCCACCACACATAGAACAGAGTTTTAAACAACATAAAACACAAGATAAGGTTCAACATAAGCATAGATGATAAACGGAGGACACAAGCTTTAACGGAATGATAAAAAGCAAATGCTTGTGCCCTCAAACCCTAGCAAATCCCGTGCAAGTCCTACTAGACCTTCTTCTCCCCCTTTGGCATCAAGACACCAAAAAGGAGAAAAGAAGCGATGCTACATCGTCCCATGAAAGCTCACTCATCCTCGGAGGATTCCTCCGACTCTTCATCGTCTTCAGACTCGGCGGGCTCAACTTCATCGCTAGTGGGGCGCCGACGGCGAGAAGGACCGAGAAGCCCAAGCTGTTCAAACTCAGCCACATTGCCATGCTTAGAGAGCCATTCTTCTTCAGGAGTAATAATCTCCTCAGATCCACTCTCAACAGGAATATCCAACTTGCGCATGATGAGCTTTGTGTTCCTCCTATCCATTTTCCTTTCCCTATGAGCTTGATACTGACGCCTGTTGATGTCAGACTTAAGATAGAACATCTTGGCCAGCTTGGCCTCTATGCGAGCAACCCAGCCATTGTCAGCAGGAGGAGCATACTCCATATCAGAGTCCTCTTCAGCAGAATCCTCAGCACTGGGAAGACGAGGAGGATTGGGATGAGGCTTGACCTTGAGATCCTTGTGCTTGTGAGGTAGAAGAATAACATCATCAGTGAGGTTGCCACACCCAGCATTGTTCCAACGAGAGCAAATGAAGAACATGAAGTAGGGAGCAAACACAGGAGCCTTGTGAGACATGATGCATGCCCAAAACTCATTCCACAGAAAGTCCATCACATCAAGCTGACGGCCCGTGTCACGGTGCTGGTGAGAGAGAAACAACAGATTTCCAAGGTACGCATAGATCTGATCAACGCAGCCAACCTTGCGATTTAGGACCTCTCGGTAAATGCGAAGAAGGATGTCATACACCAGGCGAAGATATTTCTGCGATCCATCCCACTTCTCCTTCAAGATAAAGATCAGCAAGGAGAGCCTTCTCAATGGGCTTGGGAGTGTTGTGAGCTCTAAAATATCCGTCTTGATTGCCAGAGAGCACAGGATAGCCAAGACATGCTGCAAATTGGTCCCAAGTGCCATGTAACATACGACCCTCTATCATCCAAGTCATAGTCTTGGCATCATCATTATCAACATAGACCGTGGCAAAGAATTGCGCTATCACATCAACACAGTAAGGATGTTGAAACTTCATTAGCGGAATAAGACCAAATTGCTCACAAATCTCTCGAGCTTCGGCAAAGTAGTGGGCATGTTTATCCATGTCAGCAAAGTTGATGTGATGCATAGGAGCAACTCGATAGGTGGCATTAGCATAGAGATCTTCATACGTCTTCTCTTGATACTTGGTCCAGAACAGCTCAGAACAATTGGTGGCCTTGGGCTTGGTGTAGGAGTTAGTTTGACGCAGCCGAGCATACTCATGATCCGGCCACTTCCCAACAGGCATGCCTCGCAGCCTTCGGATGATGGTACCGCGAGGTTCAGCAACATCAGCAGCCACACCTTTCTCCCGACGAGACGCTTTCTTGACTGGTAGGATCTCAGCTTCAAAGTCATTCGGTACCGCCCGTTTGCCCGAGCTAGAGCGATGATGACCACATGCATCTGTGAAAGCAATGGGTAGAGGGAGCATATGGTAAGGTACACTAAAAATAGGAAACATGATAGTCATAGCATGGTGAATGAAATGTTCAAGATACAAAATAGGAGGCTAAAGTTGATCTGGCAACCGCTATACCGGCAGTGCCGTGGTGGTATGGGCGGCAGTGCCGGCCCATCCGGCAGTGCCGGTGAGACTTGGGCGGTAGTGCCGGCCCAACGGCAGTGCCGCTGAGATGAGGCCGACAGTGCCGGTCAACCTGAAGAACGACCAGATCTGCTCTAGACTCAACCATTGTTCCTCAAGTTTTCACCACACAATGCACAAGATCATCCACCTCTATGGCAAAAATTACGGAGAGATTCATCCAGCCTTCTTTCTTCTAGAAAGGTCTACCCATTCTAGAGAGGGAGAGAGAGAGGAGAGGAAGCTAACCGGAGGAGGAAGCCATGGAGGAGGGAGGGGCCTGCCCTATTCCAACCGTCCAGGGGAGGAGGAAGGGCTCGGGACGGCGGCAGAGGGTAGGGACGGCGGTGGCGACGGCTGGGGCGATGTGTGGGAGGAGAGGGACGCGGGGGGAGAATGGGGCGGTTTCCCTAACTCCCCCACCAGGCCCATCACTTGACCCGACGCCACCAGCGGCAGTGCCGCTCAGCCGAGCCCGGCAGTGCCGGTGCCACCGGTAGTGCCGGGGTTGAACCACCGGCAGTGTCGGGGTGTCACCACCGGCAGTGCCGGGGTGAAGGCGCCGACAGTGCCGCCAAACCATCCCAAAGCCCAAAAACCCTCGAAATTTTTCAGAGTTTTAGTGTATATAGATAAGAAAGGTTTCTTTAGGAAAGGTGGGGCTTAGGTTAGAAAGATCACACTGTTGATGGTACGTTATCACTCATATTTGCAAAACATTGCAAATAAAGACCAAACATGAGTGATTTCCCATAAGAACAAGAGATAGTCAAATAAAATCCATGAAAAACCATATAACTCCAACTCTTCACAAAGAAGAGTGTGGTGGCCTAGGCCACCATATATGAGTGTTATGGCATGGCATCGCGAAGATATATCTTGGGCCCAAACCACTACTCATCATTGAAGCTCACATATCAACATATGATATAAAGAGAATGATTTCTTAATGTTGGCATTATGGGGGGAGGGATAGCTCAATAATTTAAACCGCACTCCCCCTATTTCTATGCCCACATCTAAACCAAATAAAGTTTTGGGATAAAGGTGTGTTTGCAAGATGGTCAAGCTATACTCCTTGAATCAATGATATTTAGCTCATTCCTCAAATAGCAAAACCTTGCTTCATCAAGAGGCTTCGTGAATATATCGGCAATTTGATCTTTGGTAGGAACATAGATAAGCTCAATATCACCCCGGGCAACATGATCCCTAATGAAATGATTCCGGATCTCAATATGCTTCGTTCTTGAATGTTGCACCGGATTATAGGCAATCTTGATGGCACTTTCATTGTCACATAATAGAGGCACTTTGTCACAAATGACACCGTATTCCTTTAAAGTTTGCCTCATCCATAACAATTGAGTGCATCCACTTGCGGCGACAACATATTCGGCTTTGGCGGTGGACAGAGATATACAATTTTGCTTCTTAGAAGACCAACACACCAAGGACCTACCAAGAAATTGGCAAGCCCCGGAAGTTGATCTCCTATCATCCTTGCCTCCCGCCCAATCCGCATCAGTGTATCCATTGAGAATAAAACTTGAGCCTTTGGGGTACCAAATACCATATCATGGGGTATCAACTAAATATCGAATGATTCTTTTGAGAGCCATCATGTGACTCTCCTTAGGAGAAGCTTGATACCTTGCACACACACCAACACTCAACACTATGTCCGGTCTAGATGCACAAAGGTAAAGCAAGGATCCAATCATGGAGCGATATACCTTTTGATCCACCTCTTTACCATTGGGATCAAGTGCAAGGTGACATTTAGTAACCATAGGAGTGGCTACACCCTTCATCTCGGTCATCTTGAACCTCTTGAGCATGTCTTGAAGATATTTTTCTTGATTGATGAAGGTTCCTTCTCTCAATTGCTTGATTTCAAAAACAAAGGAAGAACTTCATCTCTCCCATCATAGACATCTCAAACCTATCGGTCATAAGCTTTGAAAATTCATCATTGAAAGCTTTGTTAGTAGAGCCAAAGATAATATCATCAACATATAATTGGAAAACGAAAAGCTCCCCATTGACCCTCTTAGTAAAAAGAGTGGGATCGATTAGCCCAACATCAAACCCACGGTCTATCAACAATTCTTTAAGGTGCTCGTACCAAGCTCTAGGAGCTTGTTTGAGACCATAAAGTGCTTTATCAAGCTTATAGACATGGTTAGGAAAGTTGAGATCCTCAAACCCCGAGGGTTGCTTAACATAAACCTCTTCATGCAAAGGACCATTACGAAATGCACTTTTCACATCCATTTGTTGTAACTTAAAGTTATGATGCGATGCATAAGCAAGAAGGATACGGATGGACTCAAGGCGAGCCACGGGCGCGTAAGTTTCTCCAAAGTCAATTCCTTCAACTTGAGAGAAACCTTGAGCCACCAATCTTGCCTTGTTCCTCACAACATTTCCAAACTCATCTTGCTTGTTCTTGAAAATCCATTTAGTGCCTATAACATTGCGGCACCCCTTTGGCTTCTCTACTAAGGTCCATACTTTGTTGCACTTGAAGTTGTTGAGTTCCTCGTGCATAGCTTCCAACCAATCCGAATCTTCAAGGGCTTCAAATACTTTTTTTTGGTTCCACTAAGGAGATATAAGCATGATGATTGCTAAAGTTAGCCAATTGCCTTCTTGTGGTAACACTTGCCCTTAAATCACCAAGGACCTTGTCATGAGTGTGTTCACGAATTTCAAGGTTCCTTTCTCTTCTTGCTAGACGACGGGCCTCGATCTCCTCCTTGGTTCTTCTTGGCCTTGGAGGTATCACTTGATCAACTTGATCATTTGGGTCCCCGTCTTGACCTTCAACTTGAGCTTCCTAAATTTCTTGAGAGTGCTCAACATCATGTGCTTGATCTTGGACATTATGAGGTGAATGACACAAATTGAATGGATCCTCATTGGAGCCATCATGAATGCTTGGTTGATCTTGTCCTTGATCTTGCACACAAGAGGGAGGGTCTTGTTCTTGTTCTTGGGTTGGTGCATCATTTGCTTCACTAGATGGGGTTTGTTGATGTTGAGAAGATGAGGGCTCCACCGTGGTAGAGCATAGTCCTTCCCGAGGTGCCACACCGTGTCCCTCAACGGGGCGGAAAAATCCCACACCCATTCTTACTATGGCATCTTGAGGTATTTCATCACCTGCACATACATCAAATTGCCCCACTTGGGAGCCATCATTTTCTTCGAACTTCGCACTACAAGATTCGATGATAATCCCGGAGGATACATCAAAGACTCTATAAGTGTGAGATTCAGCACCGTAACCAACAAATATACCCTCCAAAGCTTTAGGAGCAAATTTAGATAAACGAACTCCTTTGATTTTGTTGAAACACTTACACCCGAACACCTTGAAGTATGTGATATTAGTCTTGTTCCAGGTGAGTATTTCATATGGAGTCTTGTTCAAGCCCTTGCGGAGATAGAGCCGGTTAGAGGAGTGGCAAGCGGTGGAGATGGCTTCGGCCCAAAAGTTATGGCGGGATTTATACTCCGCCAACATAGATCTTTCCATATCCATAATAGTCCGGTTCTTCCTCTCCGCAACACCATTTTGTTGAGGGGTGTATGCAGCGGAATATTGATGTCGAATCCCCTCATCACTAAGAAAATCATTGAGTGTATAGTTCTTGAACTCGGAGCCATTGTCACTTCTTATTGCCATAATGAGGAGATTGTGTTGGCGTTGCACCTCGGTAGAAAAGTCAATGAAGATTTGTTGAGTCTCATCTTTCTTCTTGAGAAAGTAGACCCAAGTGTATCTTGAATAGTCATCAACAATTACCAAGCAATATTTCTTCGCACCAAGACTTGCATGTGAGGTAGGACCAAAGAGATCCACATGAAGGAGCTCCAAGATCCTCTTGGAGGAGATAATAGTCTTGCTTGGGTGCGGAGAGTCATCATTTTGCCTTCAACACAAGCCCTACAAACACGATCTTTGGCAAAAGACACATTTTCCATTAGTCCCATAATATGGTTCCCCTTGTGAAGACTTTGCAAAGTTCTCATGATGACATGGGCCAAGCGGCGATGCCACAACCAACCCACATCCGCCTTTCCGAATAGGCACATCGCACTTGTCGTGGGGGTCCCCGAAAAGTCCACCACATACAAGTTGTGTTCGCGATACCCAACGAAAGCGACTTTTAGAGTCTTGCTCCACAAGAGGACCACAATATCATTATCAATAAAAGACGGCGAAACCCATCTTGCCAAGGGCGGAAACGGAAAGTAAATTGTAACCAAGGGTTTTGATAAGCATGACATCCACAAGAGTAATGTTTTGTGCAACCACAACCTTGCCAAAACCCAATACCTCGGATGTAGAATTATCGCCAAAGGAGACGGTGATATTATTTATATTGGGCCTCAACTCCTTGACGAGGTTCTTGCCGCCGGTCATATGACTTGTACATCCACTATCAAGTACCCATTTTGAACCTCCGGCGACATAGTCCTACATGAGATCAATTCTTGGATTTAGGCACCCATTTCTCAATGGGTCCTCTTTTGTTAGCAACAAGGGTCTTTGGGACCCAAATATACCAAGCAACATAACCGTCATAAGGACCAACATACTTTGCATAAACATCACCATAATAATCTTTAAATAAAACATAGTGAGGATTATCAATTCCCGCATCATCATTATTAATGATATTGGCCTTAGGGGCTTCATCATTAGTGATAACCTTCTTTTGTGCGGGCTTGGCCTTTTGCTTGTTTGCCTTCTTTGCCTTGCCATTAAAACCAAGGCCCTCCTTCCCATTGTTTGACCTTTGCTTACTCAAAAGATCATCCAAGGAAAGTTTACTTTGGGGAGAGGAGGCCTTAGCAAGTTCATCCTTCAACCTAGCATTTTCCTCAATAATATTTGCATGATCACATGAAGGAGTAGAGGTACTAGGTATGTCATACGAAGCAAGCCTAATTTGAAGTTGCTCATTAGACTTGGAGAGGAGAGAGTATTCACTCTTCAAGGCTTTGTGAGCCTTGTCTAGGTCATCTAGATCCTTCACAAGTTTCTCACGATCAACACCAAATTTGGCCTTTTCCTTTATAAGCACCTTAGTCTTAGCTCTAGCAAGATCTCTAGCTTTAGTGAGCTTGTTAATTTTATCTTGAGGCTCTTCAAGATTTTCTAGCCTCTCTTCAAGAGAAGCTATGGTTTCTTGACTTTCCTCAAGAGCATTTTTAAGAGCATGTATTTCAAGAGAGTCTTCTCTCTCTATTTGACATTTTTTCTCAAGAGTATCATTGAGTTGTGCTAGACGAGTCATGAGATTGGAAACATGCTTTCTAGTGTCACCTTGTAAGTTAAGAATGAACTCATCAAAATCTAGCATTTCTTGTTTCACTTTTATACTAGCAAGATCAACCCCTAGATCATTTGATATGTTAGGCATAGAGGGGTTAGGAGATGATACCTCGTAAGATTTAGCCATGAGGCAACTTTCTTCCTCCACATGAATGACCTCATTGGGGGATTCACTTGGTGATGAAGAGTTAGTGGAGAGGGAGGCAAGGGCAACCAATCCATTTGAGGTTGCATCTTCTTCATCATCAACATCGTCATCTCCGGAGGTATATTCTTCTTGAGCTGATAGCACAATAGATGTGTCCAAGGTGGACCTTGTCATGAAGCAATGCGCATTCTTGATATGAGGATTCTCATTGGGGGATTCAAAGAGAGATGAAGAGGGAATGTTGGTAGTGACAATGGCGTCCACTTCCTTTGAGCTTTCTTCTTCTTCATCATCACTAGAACTTTCAACTTCATCGGAAGAATATTCTTCCTTAGTCACTAGCACAATCCTTGAGGGCCTCTTGCCCTTCTTGCTCTTGTTATAGAATTTCTTGTTGGGGGCCTTTGAATCTTTGCCCTTTGAGTCTTTGCTCTTGTCCTTGGGAATGAGCCTTCCACCATTAGTTTCCCTATGCTCATAGGGGCATTGAGCGATGAAATGGCGCTTGTCACCATAATTGTAGCAAGATCTTGTTTTTGGGCCCGAGCTTGTGAATCCACTTGAGTTGTTGCTCTTGATGTTGTCTTCCTTGGCCTTGGACGGGTCAACCAAAAGGATTTTGCATGGAATGCCATGTGATCATTGTAGTGGAGTTCCAAGTCTTCCGGATAGGACATACTCCAAGAGGTCCTATATGGTTCTTGGGGGTTCACTTCTTCTATGGAATTGACCGTCAAGGCAAGATTGTTCCCTCTTGTCATTCCAATGGCACGATTGCGAGAATCATGAGAGTTTTGCTCGAGCACCTTGAGAGCTTGCATCTCGTGCACCGCTTCTTGAGAGGTGAGAGAGGAAAAGCATTCTCTCCCAACAAGAGTCTTCACGTCAATGGGTTCAAACGGCATCATGCAATCGATGTACTTATCTTTGATCCAAGAGTCATTGATGTGGGTGGCACCCACATTCCGGAAGGCATCGGCAACGGTGAGAAGTCTTCCATACATGACTTCATGATCTTCATCCGGTAGCCTCATGAATCCTTCGGCTTGATTCAGAAGAGAATTGTACTTGTTCCTTCTCATGCTATCACTTCCAATGCAACTAGCGGCCAAACCATCCCAAGCTTCCTTGGCGGTGGTGAAATGCCGAACACGAGGCAATTCCTTTGTCCCCACACTAGTTTGAATCATGTGCAAAGCAGTGTCATTGAGTTGGCTATCAACCGCTTCTCTTCTAGTCAACTTGTCGGGGTTGTAGGGCTTGAAACCTTCCACGATGATTCTCCAAAGTTCATTGGAGGCACTGCGAACATGAGAACGAAACTCAAATTTCCATGTATCGAAATCTTGAACATTAAACTTAGGTGGGTCACCCCGAATGTTTATATGAGGATGGAGAACCGGTATATCGGGAGATAGGAAAGGCGGAGCCACTCGATTGTAGCTCTCACCTCCACTAGTTCCCCTAGGAGATGCAATGGGAGTTTTAGTAGTGGTTAAGTTATCACCATTCAAGGGTTTGGTAGAGGAGGGTAATGCTGAAGCATCTCCCTCTTCTAACTCACCCCGGTCCTTTACCTCTATGGTGGGGATGATGGGGGAGCCGCGGGAAAGCGGTCGTCAAGCATTTTCATCAATGTTTCCATTTGGGTTTGCATGGCGGATCTCAAGGATGTTTCCACCGACTTGAGATCATCCATGGAGACCGGCTTTGCGGCCCCCTCCGAGTGTTCATCATCCGGCATACTCTTAGGCGATTAAGCCCGAAATAAGAGTCGGGCCTCTGATACCAATTGAAAGGATCGTATGCCGCACCTAGAGGGGGGGTGAATAGGTGCTAACCAATTTTTAGTTCTTTTTCAATTTAGGCTTGACACAAAGGTAAATTCTCTAGATATGCAACTAAGTGAATTTACCTATATGACAAGGTTAACAACTAAGCAAGATATAGCTACGCAATATATAGGAGATAGAATAGGATAGAGGTAACCGAGAGTGGAGCACGCGGAGACACGGAGATGATTCCCGTAGTTCCCTTCCTTTGCAAGAAGGTATGTCTACGTTTGGAGGAGTGTGGTTGCTACGAAAGCCAAACCAACGTACCACGAAGGCTTCACTCAGATCTCCTGTGAGCAACGCCACAAAGGCCTAGCCCACTTCCACTAAGGAATTTCCTCGAGGCGGAAACTGGGCCTTTACAAGGGTCTTGGGGCACACATCCACAACCAAATTGGAGGCTCCCAAATCTGTAACAACACAACAATCAACAACAATACATCAACAACAAATAACTAGGGATCCAAAGAGGAACACTAGCAAGGGGGCCCTCAAGCATATGAGGGGGAAATGAAAAACGCTTCGGTGAGGATGTAGATCGGGGTCTTCTCCTTCGATTCTCCAAAGCACAAGGGATTTGGGTGGTTGAGGGAGGAGATCCGGCTATTTTGGTGTTCTTGGTGGCTCAGCAATGGTGGATGAAGTTCTTAGGGTTTGAGCACCTTTCCAAGGTAGGAGAAGGGGGGTATTTATACCCCACCAACTATTCTGCCCGTTGGAGGAGAAACGCCGGCAGTGCCGGCCTTGAGACGCCGGTAGTGCCGGCCAATATTCTGAACCATTAGGTCGACAGGCAGGCCGGCAGTGCCGGGCCAGAATGGCCGGCAGTGCCGGGGTGCATCCACTAGTAGTGCCGGCCTGAAACCACCGGCAGTGCCGGGGTGCACCCACCGGCAGTGCCGGCCCTGTATCGCTGGCAGTGCCGGCCAGGGACAGCCACCAGCTTCTTCTTCTTCTTCTTTTCTTCCTTTTTGAGTGGGTCGAGATTTACCTGTGATATCTTTTCTCTATCTGTAATCCACTTAACACATAGTTAAATTGTCACCGGTGTTTTTAACAAACACACAAAACCTCAGAGATCATGAAATGTTCTTTCACCACTCTACTGCCGTTGCGACGTACCGACTGGATCTGACTGACTACACTCAATGGATAGATGAGGATGCTCGTGCTGATGATGTTCTCACCTCCAGTGTTCTGCCTCAGTATGCTGCTGAGTTTATGGGTCTTCCCACTGCTGCCGCTCAGTGGGCTTTTCTTCGTCAGCGCTATCAGCCGTCTGGGGATGCTCTTTACCTATCTGTGGTCCGTCAGGAGCATGCCCTTCAGCAGGGTGATTCTACTATTGATGAATTATACACTCAGAGTGCTGCTATTTGGCGTCAGCTTGATTCTCTTCGTACAGCTGTGTGTGCCACCTGTCCCTGCTGTCTGACTGTGCGCGTGAATCTGGAGTTTCAGCGCGTCTTTGAGTTCTTGTCGCGGCTCCGTAAGGAGTTTGAGCCGCGTCGTGCACAGCTGCTAGCTCGTGGTCGTGTTCCGCTCTCTGAGGTACTGGCTGAGCTTCTTGCTGAGGAGACTCGTCTTCGTGGTGCTGGTCTTCTTGAGGTTCCCTCTGTACTTGCTGCTCATGGCCCTCCTATGCCGCCTGCTCGTGGTCCTCCTATGCCGCCGGCTTCGTTGCGGTCTCCAGCACCACCGATACTCTCTACTCCTCCGGCCCAGGGCCAGAGTCAGCCTCAGCAGCGTCGTGGTATGACAGCACCTCCATGCACCTACTGTGGAAGGTCTGGCCACGATGTCTCTAGCTGCTGGAAGAGGGATCCCAGCTTACGTTAGCTGTACCATACTCATCGGTTGGCTGGTTCTTCAGGATCTTCTATTGTTGCGCTGTCTGATCAGGACATTCTCCGTGGTCTTCGTGGTCTGCTCGCTGCTACAGGCTCTTCCTCGTTGGGTACTGCTGGTTCTGTGCCTAGCTCTTCTGGCACCGCGCGACCACCACCTTCTACACAGTCAGGTACGTCATCCCCGTGGTATCTGGATTCTGGAGCTTCTTTTCATATGACTTCTGCGTCTTCTATTCTTTCTGCTCTTTGCTCTCTTGTTTCTCATGTCCGTGTTATCACGGCTGATGGTACCTCTCTTCCTGTTTCCAATCGAGCACCCTTTCTACTTCCTCTTTTTCTGTTCCTGATGTTTCTCACGTTCCTAGTCTTAAGATGAACCTGTTTTCTGCTAGTCAGCTTACTGATTCTGGTTGTCGCGTCGTTCTTGACGCTGATTCTTGTGCTGTTCAGGACCGCCGTACATAGGCCCTGGTTGCAGCTGGCCCTCGCAGCCTTGAGTCCCCGGGGCTCTGGGAGTTAGACTGGCTTCGCGTTCCTCCTGCTGACACTTCATCTGCCAGTTCTCCTGCGGTTGTTGCTTCTATCACTGGATCTTTTCAGCAGTGGCATCATCGGCTGGGTCACCTCTGTGGCTCCCGTTTATCGTCATTTGTTCGTCGTGGTCTTCTGGGGTCTATCTCAGGAGATGTGTCTTTACATTCGTGTCAGGGTTGTAGGTTAGGCAAACAGATTCAGCTTACCTATCCTACTAGTGTGTCTGTATCTCAGCGACCTTTCTTCAAAAGGGGGTCATCGATACTATATTTTGTTTATTGATGATTTTTCACGGTACACCTGGTTGTTTTTTATGCGCTCTCGCAGTGAGGTGCTTGAAGGGATTCGTAGCATAGAAAACAAAAAATTCCCTACCGCAAGAATGAATAACAAGCCAAGATCTAATCTAGTAGATGGTAGCAACAAGACGTATGTGAGACTAACCCTCGAAGATTCCAAAGCCTACGAGATCAGATCTCGTGGTTGATGTAGTCGATCACTTGCCGCTTTCAAAAGCGCGTAGAAGATCTTGACGGTGCCACAATCGGGCAGCACCTCCGCACTCAGTCACACGTTCGGTGTTGATGATGACGTCCTTCTCCCCTTTCCAGCGGGCAGAGGATGTAGTGATCCTCCTCAGAATCCCGCCAGCACGACGGCGTGGTGATGGTGGTGGTGGAGATCTCCGGCAGGGCTTCGCCGTAAGCGCTGCGGGAGAAGAAGGAGCAGGGAGTAGCTAGGGTTTGGGAGACGGGGTGCTCTTGGGCGCCGGCCTTGGTGCCCCTTGGGTGGTGCGGCTAAGTGTAGTCAGCCCCTCCCTCTCCCCCTTATTATATAGGTGGAACCCCCTAGGGTTTTCCCAAATTCCGAATAAGAGTCCAACTCAAAAACTTCCATATTGGTGAAACCTAGGTCAAGTGGGATTGCTCCCTTTCCTTGCTTCATGGCCGGCCAACTAGGTGGAGTCCACCATGGACTCCACCTTCCCACTTGGTGGGTTGGCTAGGGTTGGTGGAGTCCCTCCGGACTCCTCCTTCCATAGTGATTTATTCCGGATGATTCTAAAAACTTCTACAACCTTCCATAAATTCACCGGACCATTCCCAAACTTGGAATGTGACTTCCTATATATGAATCTTTATTCTCCGGACCATTCCGGAACTCCTCGTGATGTCCTGGATCCCATCCGAGACTCCGAACAACATTCGAACTCCATTCCATATTCCATATTCCATAACTACTTATAACGACATCAAACCTTAAGTGTGTCACCCTACGGTTCGAGAACTATGCGGACATGATCGAGACTCCTCTCCGATCAATAACTAATAGCGGGACCTGGAGATCCATAATAGCTCCCGCATATTCAACGATGACTTCATGATCGAAAGAACCATTTACATAAAATAACAATTCCCTTTGTCTCGCGATATTTTACTTATCCGAAGTTTGATCGTCGGTATCTCCATACCTAGTTCAACCTCGTTACCGGTAAGTACTCTTTACTCGTACCGTGATATGATATCCCTTGTGAACCAGTCACATGCTTGCAAGCTAATTAGATATCATTCCACCGAGAGGGCCCAGAGTATATCTATCCATCATCGGGATGGACAAATCCCACTCTTGATCCATATGCCTCAACTCATACTTTCCGAATACTTAATCCCATCTTTATAACCACCCATTTACGCAGTGGCATTTGATGTAATCAAAGTACCCTTCCGGTATAAGTGATTTACATGATCTCATGGTCAAAGGACTAGGTTACTATGTATTGAAAGCTTATAGCAAGTTGAACTTAATGAGTTGATCTCATGATATGCTTACTATGGGTGTGTCCATCACATCATTCACCTAATGATATGATCTTGTTATTAATAACATCCTATGTTCATGATCAGGAAACCATGATCATCTATTAATCAACAAGCTAGTTAAATGAGAGGCTTACTAGGGACTCTGGTTGTTTACACAACACACATGTATCAATGTTTCGGGTTAATACAATTATAGCATGGAGTGTAAACATTTATCATGAACACTAAGATATAATAATAACTATTTTATTATTTCCTCTCGGGCATATCTCCAACAGTGCTCTCTATTTATCAGCGCTTTGCAGCCATGGTTCATACTCAGTATTCCATGCCGATTCGTGTGTTTCGTGATGATTTTGCAGGAGAGTATATCTCCCAGCACCTGCGTGGTGTTCTTACTGAGCAGGGCACCCTCGCTCAGTTCTCGTGTCCCGGCGCCCATGCTCAAAATGGTGTCGCCGAGCGTAAGCATCGTCATATTCTTGAGACTACCCGTGCTATGATGATTGCTTCCTATCTTCCGCCGCATTTCTAGGCTGAGGCTATCGCTATGTCGACTTACCTCATTAACATTCAGCCTTCAGCTGCCCTTCAAGGTGGCTTTCCTCTCGAGCGTCTTTCTGGTAGTTCTCCAGATTACTCGATTCTTCGTTTATTTGGTGGTGTTTGCTATGTCCTTCTCCCTCCTCGCGGACGCACCAAACAGACCGCTCAGTCTGTTGAGTGTGTTTTTCTCGGATACAGTGATGAGCATAAGGGCTATCGCTGTTGGGACCCCGTTGGTCGTCGGATGCGCATCTCTCGTGATGTCACCTTTGATGAGACGCGTCCCTTCTATCCTCGCCCCACCTCTGGTACTTAACCGGTGGATGATATCTCTTTTCTTCTTTTTCCGGATGCACCTCCTGCTGTCCCTTGTCCTCCACCTCCTAGTTCTGATGAGCCCCCTTCGGTTTCGGCGCCATCCTCTCTTCCGTCTAGTTCCCCTAGTACTCCTCGTTCTCCGGCTTCGGATCCTTCCGATGCTGTTCCTTCTTCCTCTTCTTCTGATGAGTCGTCCTCTGCCGATGAGCTTCCCCCTTCACGGTCTGTTCGTCAGCGTCGTGCTCCAGCCCGTTACTCTCCTAGTCAGTATGGTCTCTCTGTCGTCTCCGAGCCGACTTCTTATCGGGATGCTGAGCGTCATCCTGAATGGCAGCTTGCCGTGGCTGAGGAGATCGCTGCGCTTGAGCGCACTGGCACCTGGGATCTTGTTTCTCCTCTTCTGGTGTTCGTCCTATCACGTGTAAGTGGGTCTATAAAATTAAGACCCACTCTGATGGATCTCTTGAGCGCTATAAAGCGCGTCTTGTGGCTCGTGGCTTTCAGCGGGAGCACAGCCGTGACTATGATGAGACTTTTGCCCCTGTGGCTCATATGACCACTGTGCGTACTCTTCTTGTTGTTGCTTCTGTTCGACGCTGGTCTGTGTCCCAGCTTGATGTTCAGAACGCTTTTCTTAATGGCGAGTTGAGTGAGGGTGTTTACATGCAGCCTCCTCCTGGGTATTCTGTTCCCGATGGGATGTTTTGTCGTCTTCGACGTTCTCTATATGGTCTGAAACATGCCCCTCATGCCTGGTTTGAGCGCTTTGCCTCTGTGGTGACTGCTGCTGGTTTCTCTCCTAGTTTTCATGATCCAACACTTTTTGTTCACACTTCTCCTCATGGACGTACTGTTCTCCTTCTCTATGTTGATGATATGATCATTACTGGTGATGATCCTGAGTATATTGCCTTTGTCAAGGCTCGTCTTCATGATCAGTTTCTTATGACTGATCTTGGTCCTCTTTGCTATTTTCTTGGGATTGAGGTTTCCTCCACTTATGCTGGTTTTTCTATCTCTCAGGAAAAGTACATTCAGGATCTTCTTGCTCGTGCTGCTCTTGGGGATGAGCACATGGTTGACACTCCTATGGAGCTTAATGTTAAGCTTCGTCCTACTGATGGTGATCCTCTTCCTGATCCCACACGTTATCGCCATCTTGTTGGGAGCCTTGTTTATCTTGATGTCACTCGTCCTGATATTTCTTATCCTGTTCATATTCTAAGTCAGTTTGTCTCAGATCCTACCACTGTTCACTACAGTCATCTCCTCTGTGTTCTTCGTTATCTTCGTGGCACGATCACTCGTCGCCTTTTCTTTCCTAGTTCCAGCTCTCTCCAGCTCCAGTGCTACTCGGATGCTACGTGGGCGAGTGATCCTACGGATCGTCGTTCACTTTCTTCTTACTGTGTGTTTCTTGGTGGTTCGCTTGTTGCTTGGAAGACGAAGAAACAGGTAGCGGTTTCCCGTTCGAGTGTTGAGGCTGAGCTGCGGGCTATGGCTTTGTTGATTGCAGAGGTGACCTGGTTACGGTGGTTGCTTGCAGATTTTGGGGTCTCTATTACGACACCCAGTCCACTTTTGTCCGACGAGTACGAGTGCTATCGGTATTGCACGTGATCCGGTCAAGCATGAGCTGACCAAGCATATTGGTGTTGATGCTTTTTATACACGTGCTCAGGTGCAGGATGAGGTTGTTGCGGTTCATTATGTGCCTTCAGATTTGCAGTTGGCGGATTTCTTTACAAAGGCACAAACTCGAGCGCAGCATGACTTCTTACTCTCCAAACTCAGTGTTATGGATCCACCATGAGTTTGAGGGGGGGGGGGTGTTAGAGTATATATCTGTATATTGTAGTTTCTCCATATGTTAGGGGCTTCTTGCATATTTGCACCTGTACATGTACTATATATTGTGGCCTTTCGCCCCTGGTAATACAACAAGTATATTGCCCTAACACTGATCAACATTGATACTGACTCTGCTCAAGTGGTTTCGATGGTACAAGCTACAGGGATAGATCAGTCTATCCATAGTCATTTAGTCTCGGAGTTAAAAGCTTTACTTTGTGCTAGTAGTCATTCCCTTCTAAAGGTGGATCGTGGACAAGTTAGGGTTAGTCATGTTCTTGCAAATTTTGCAAGAACTAACCACCGTTCTGTAACTTGGCTCGGCTCAGGACCTGATGTGGCTCTACAGGAGATTGAGTATGAGTCGCTTGTAAGCCCTACTGTCTATTAAAGACCTAGTTTTACTCGCAAAAAAAGGAAACACTCTGCATCAACTCCTGAAATTTTTCTCACAATCCAGTTGATGTAAAAATACATCACCATTGCTCGAATAGATGATGTAAAATACATTACCTATGATTTGGCACATTTCAAATGAAATTCAAACTTCAACACATAATTAAACATCGACAAATCGACACATATAGTCCATACATAATTAAAAAAATTGATATCTAGATAGATAGACGCCTCAGAGATCAGACACTACACTCGATAACTCGATAGTTTTCTTCACTCGACACTACGCCTCGACACTCAGTCATAAACCTAGACATTAGTCATCCCAAGACATGTCATCCTCTGATTCCTCGTCGGCCTCGCGGATAATGGACTCCTAAAAGTCGGTATCCAGCTCCGTGCCCGACGAGATGTCATGAAGAATGGTTGAAGGGACGGCAGCTGCGATGGACTACGAAGGACCAGCTCCGACGACAGAAGAAGCTGCACCAGTAGTTGTAGTTGTAACAGCTTGTTGGGCTGCCAACTCGGCATAGAACTCCGACTCCACCTCCACGTGATCTAGGTGAGCGGCGTGGAACTGAGCCATGGCCGCCTTGTCAGGTTGGAGAATAGACATCCGCATATACTCGCTTAGAATGGCGGCACGAGGACGCCCGCTGATGGTGTGCAGAGCATGCAGTTGGTAAAGAGGTGTGATGAGCACAGCAGCAAGTTTTCTCTCAGTAAGAAACCAAGGTTTAATCGACCAGTAGGAAAAATAAATCACTTCTGAAGGTGTTGCTGGCTGACTTTGGTAGAGCGCACAACCGGTGTCAGCAACAACGTGGAACCTGCACACAACACAAGCAAAATACTTTTTCCCAACTTATAGCGAGGTTGTCAATTCTCACTAGTTTTGTTGAAAACAAAGGATTAGACGTATAGTGTGGAAAAAGAGATATTTGTTTGAAGTGAAATAAAGAGAACAGTGCTTGCAGTAAGGAAACATAACATGTATTTGCAGTAGATGGTTTTATCAGTGTAAAAGAAAGGACCGAGGTCCATAGTTCACTAGAGGTGTCTCTCCATAAAGATAAATAACATGCCGAGTAAACAAATTACAGCTGGGCAATTGAAAGAATAAAGACCATACATGACAAGATGATTACTATGAGATTCGTTTGGCATTACAACGAGATTCATAGACCGTAATCCAACTTCATCTATGGCTAATAATCCACCTTCAGGTTAGCATATGCACCCCTTTCAGTATTAAGTTGCAAGAAACTGATTATTGCATTAAGTAAAGTGTGTAAAGTAAACAATAGAATTATCCTTGGATAAAACATTGTTGTTTTCTCCCTAGTAGCAACAACACATCTACAACCTTAGAAGTTATTGTCACTCTCCCAGATTACTAGAGGCATGAACCCACTATCGGTCATAAATACTCCCTCTTAGAGTCACAAGCACATACTTGGCTAGAGCATCTACTAGCAACAGAGAGCATGCAAGATCACAAATAACATATAAACAAGTATATAATCAACTCAACCATAGTATTCAATATTTATCGGATCCCAGCAAACACAACATGTAGCATTACATAAAGATGGTCTTGATCATGATAGGCAGGTCACAAGATCTAAACATGAAGCATAATGAGGATAATACAACCATCTAGCTACTGCTATGGACCCGTAGTCCAGAGATGAACTACTTACGCATCACTTCGGAGGCGGGCATGGTGATGAAGAGGCCTCCGGTGATGATCTCCCTCTCCGGCAGGGTGCCGAGAAGAGCATCAGAACCCTCCCGAGCTAGGGTCGACGATGGAGGCTACAAAACTTTTCGTGGATGGAGGCTCAGGTATATAGGTTTTTCCCGAACATATGAATATATAGGCGGAAGCGCGAGGTCGGTGGGCGCCCGAAGGGCCAACACCACCCCTAGGCGCGGCTAGGGTGGGGCTCGCGCCTAGGCATGGTCCGGCTGCCTCCTGGATCTTCTCCGTCTCCCCTCGGGACTCCGTCTTCGTGACAGTAAAATAGGAACTTCGGCTTTTGTTTTGTCCAATTCCGCGAATATTTCCTGTACAACTTTTCTGAAATACAAAAACAACAGAAAACAAGAACTGGCAATGTGGAAACTTGTCAATAGCTTAGTTCTGGAAAATGCATAAAAATGCCACGAAGTGTAAACAAAACATGTAGAAATTGGTGTAAAACAAGCATGGAGCATCAAATATTATAGATACATTTGCAACGTATCACCCGCCTCCTCGCGGCCCAAAACAACCGGGAAATTCACAAGACCGCGCAAAGATGTCAATCTGCTAGACCATCGCATAATACACACGGACGGCGAGGTCCGGCGTATTGAACGTGCCTAGTCATAGCCGCTCCACAGGGTGTGTTATCTCCGACGCCCAACGGTCGGTGGGGCACAACTAACATACACCGAGGAAACTGAAGCTGCTGCATTGGCGACGACAGGCAGCATCTCGGCGCGCGGGCTTTGGTGTCTATAAGACCGCATACCGCGTCTAGTTAATTTTCAAAAGATAGATTATCGAATCTACGTGGATCTAATTGGTATTGGTTTATTGCTTCTCGCTATCTTCACTAAGTACCTAAGAGCTATTCTTAATTCTAGGCAAGGTAAACGAAAGCGATCTAAAAGGTAATAGCTTAATGGTAAATAAAACGATCAAGAGAAAGAAAGCAATGTCAATGCTATAAAGTGCTTGAAAATGGATAGGGGTGAAACGTTCTCACGGAGTTCCGAATTTAATACTAGCATGGACTCAGTTCATTAGAATTTAATATGTTTTTGATGCATATGTGAAGTGAGGAGAGGACCGAATGAAAGTGCTCCCAAAAGCATTGTTCCACGCCTCTCATAACCACTACCTTCATATGTTCTTGTACCCGTGCATGTCCCAGTAACTAAGGGTCTCCCCATGGCTACGATCATATTTTCTTGTACATCATACCCCTCGTTGAGACATGGTTGAAAGTGGCGGCAGATTCTACCACTTTACACCCACATACATGTTGGAGATATACCCAAGAGGAAATAATAAAGTCATTATTATTATATCTTTGTGTTCATGATAAATGTTCGCATCCCATGCTATAATTGTATTAACCGGAAACATTAATACTTGTGTGTTTTATAAACATAAAAGAGTCCCTAGTAAGCCTCTTATTGATTAGGGATTTCTATTTTCGTGCCCCTGCTTCGTTAGTTGTACTCAGTTTTCCCCAGCTCGTTAGTTTTTCCTCAGTTTTCCCCTCCCTCTAGTTTGAAACCCCTCGAAGACGCGGGTTGCCGTCAGGTCAGAGGCCTTACCGTTACCGTGAGGTCGGTTCCTCGCCGACCGTCTCGTGTCGACGGGTGGATCCATCTACCGCCGACGCGTGGGCCGTTTTATTTCCCGATTGTATACGCGGTGCTGCCAATGACAAATGGGGCCGCTCTATGGGGCTGCCGCAGCCAATGACCGATGGGTCGTCTATTTATTTATAGAAAATTATATATTGCCGCTCCGTGGGGCCTCCACGACCAATGACCGCTGTGGTCGTCTATTTTATTTAGAGAATATAATATAGAGCCGCTCCGTAGGGGTCGCCTCAGCCCATTTTCGCAGCTTAATCTAAAGTGACTCTTATGCTAAACATTGTGCATCCCGACGTTGACCTAGCAGATGGCGGCGAGCATAGCCGTTCGACCATGCCGATATCGGCATCAGCATCGGCATCGTTTGGAGGATGTGGTGCTCGAATAATAGTGGAAATGCGATATTATTTTTTACATGCATAATATATAGAAAATAGCTAGATCTCTAAATCGATGCATATGAAGCTACATATATATTCTTGGTCATAATCCCCTTAATTATCTAAAGGGGATGGATGCATGGCTTCACGTCGTCGTCGCTTTCATCGTCGGTATCTTCGTCGTCCGAGTAGTAGTACCTCCTGCACATTGTTCCGTCGAACACCTTCACTCGTGAGCACATCATCGTCTTCATATTTGAAGTGTACGAACCAGCCGAAATCCACACCGTGCGCGATGGCGAATTTCTCCCAGCCCTTGTCGAGGTACATCCGGCCTTGTCCGTCAAATAGGACCTCCACGGTCCGGAGACGAGGACCGCAGTCACGCTGCTCGCAGATACACCTTAGCTGGCTCCTTGCCGTCAAGATAGTCCGCAAATTTTTTTGGGAGTTCCTGCAAAGAGATCGAGCGCCGATCGTTTGAAATTAGGGAACCCTTGAAATTAAAGGTTTTTTAGAACATGCCCATAATTAATCACATGCATCATATATGTGGGAACGCGTACGTACCTTCTTGACCAAAGGGTCTTCATAGACGACGATGAAGAACTCCTCTATGATCAATGGCAGTGTTGACGGTGGTGGTGGCAATGATGATGATCCACTTCCCCTTCCCCTTCCCCTTCCCCTTCCGGTCCGCGTCCGAGACGTGGAAGCCATGGCAATGGATAAAGTGTATGTGAACGAAAAGAAGAGAGAGGCAGAACCTATTGACACAAGGGATGGCCGTGTGGGTGTTTATAAGGGAGAGATGACCGTTGTAGGGTTTACACAATAAAATAAGGAGGAGATGACCGTTGTGGGGGTTTATACACAATAAATTAAGGAGGAGACGACCGTTGTGGGGGTATAGTTTATCATTTTACCGTGAAAAGTAATGCCTAAAAGGAAAGTAATGGCTACAAGAAATCGGTGATGGTTTATCGTTTTTGCGTGAAAAGTAATGGGTACAAGAAATGGGTGATGGTGTATCATTTTTTGCGTGAAAAGTAATGGCTACACGAAATGGGTGATGGTGTATCATTTTTGTGCGTGAAAAGTAATGGCTACAACAAATCGGTGATGGCTTATCATTTTTGTGCGTGAAAAGTAATGGCTACAACAAAATCGGTGATGGTTTATCATTTTTTTGCGTGAAAAGTAATGGGTACACGAAATGGGTGATGGTGTATCATTTTTGTGCGTGAAAAGTAATGGCTACAAGAAATCGGTGATGGTTTATCGTTTTTTGCGTGAAAAGTAATGGGTACAAGAAATGGGTGATGGTGTATCATTTTTTGCGTGAAAAGTAATGGCTACACGAAATGGGTGATGGTGTATCATTTTTGTGCGTGAAAAGTAATGGCTACAACAAATCGGTGATGGTTTATCATTTTTGTGTGTGAAAAGTAATGGCTACAACAAAATCGGTGATGGTTTATCATTTTTTGCGTGAAAAGTAATGGGTACACGAAATGGGTGATGGTGTATCATTTTTGTGCGTGAAAAGTAATGGCTACAACAAATCGGTGATGGTTTATCATTTTTTGCGTGAAAAGTAATGCCTAAAAAGAGTTTATAATTTAGCTCGTGAAAAATAATGCAGAAAACCAAACTTTGCGTGAAGCTAACCGACGACGAGAGAGAGAGAGGGTGGTGGCCCCGACCGGAGAGAGAGAGATAGGGGTTATCCTGCCCGTTAGATCATACGATCAACGGTCGTCGGGCACGATCCGCGTGACATGGGCTAGACCAATCGGGGCAATGTTGGGCGTCCGTGAGAGTTTGTGAAGGGAGAGGGCAAAACTGAGTAGTATCAAGAAACCAAGGGCAAGTGAGTAGTAAACAGACTAAGGGATTCAAATATGAGATTTAAAAAATGGAAAATGCGTGTTTTGTACAATGAAACCCATCTTGGCCTACCTCAAACTATTTGCAATACAAATCTACATGAGTGTGAAAATTATGGTCTCATTCAGACAAAGTATGTTTTGGGGAAAGTCTGTTTTGGGTAGGGCTTATTATGGAAAACCATGCACCTTCATAGCTACTAGGTGATTTGAGAAGTGGCAATTTGTGGTGAAACTTGATTTATCTACGATTTATCTATGATTTGAGAAGTGGAAATTTGTGGTAAAGACTCCATGAGTAAGTGCCACTCCTTTTCGGAATTTTTTGCACATTAAATAACTCATTTAACTAGTTAATCCCATTTGTTGACTCTCTCGTTGACCAGCCACTTGAGGGTAAAACTGAGTATATTGCACTAGCCAGTATTAGCACTCAAGGTGAAAACTGAGCATACAAAAAATGCTAGTATATGACTCGAGGGTATACATGAGTATATCTAAATTTCCAAGGTTAGACTCGAGGACGCGTGTTGCGGTGCAGAAGTGGAAGACGTGCCATTGTTGACGCGTGTCGCGGTGCAGACGTGGAAGACGTGCCATTGTTGACGCGGGTCGCATTTAGGACGCGTAAGCCCCTCTCTCCCTCCCTCTTGCACACAGTACGTCTCATTATCGCTCACGCACGAAACCACCCCTCTCACGTCCCATCAACTTCTCCAAAAAACCCCAACCGCCGTACGAGCCCTCCCCTGCCGGCGATGGAGAAGAAGAATGCGCCGGCGGCCATCGCCCCCGAGCCCGTCGCCTCCGAGCCCGTCGCCTCCGAGCCCGTCGCCGCCGAGCCCGTCGCCGCCGAGCCCGTCGCCTCCGAGGGCGGCGCATCCGAGGGCGGCGCATCCAAGCGCGCGCCTCCGTGAACCGGGCCGGTCTCACGGGCTGACGGACCACTTCACAAGATCGGCGAATGCTTATTGGCGAAAGAGGAGTACGTGGACAGCTACTCTGCTATGAGGCAAGTCCGTAGAAATTGGCGCTCAGGTTTACCCGATCCCGACGTGCACCCGCACGAATGGATCATGCTACACCACGCCCTTCCACGCGCCGCTGAGTTCACCTTCCTCCATCTCGGCACATCCCGCTACGTCACCATAGATCTATCTGCAGTTCGTGCAAGGTTCAAATTCCTCGGCTTTTCCCGTGGCGTCACCATAGATCTTATTTTCAATCTTAGTGCTGAATGTTATCTTTTCAATATATTTTAGATTCTACTTCGTCGGCTTTTCCCGTGGCGTCATCGTGCTTGCCCGGAAGAACCCACCGCACAAGATACGGCTGCTGAACCCACTCACAAAGAAATCGAACACGATGTTTGAGGCGCGAATGCCATCTGTTTTTCCGAAATCGATCGGCTGTTATCAAATCCCCGACTATGGTCTTCGTTGCCACACATTACCCGCCGGAAATTGGTTGGGTCGATGAGAGCACTCCAACTAAGGATATAAATGAAGATGGGGATTGGGGAGAAGGAAGATTTTCGATCAAGAACCATGGTTTCCGTTGCATTACCCCGTTCAATGGTGAACTGTATGCGATAGCTGCGGACAATTTTGAGATCGGAAGAATAGTGTGCACCAATATACGAGTTGCGGCAGCGCGCGAGCACTCGTCAAGATGGAGACACTAATTTCATTTCCGGAACTTGGACGTCGAAGTTCTACCTTGTGAAGTCGGATGGTGATCTCGCTGCTTGTGTTGTTGGTCGGCGCGGCTTTGGCGGGCAAACCATTGGTGTACCGTGTGGACACTCGGAGCCGCTCTCTCCATCCGGTCACTAACATTGGCGGTAATGCCTTCTTCGTGAATTATATCCGGTGTATCTCCGTCGACACCCGAGTGTACCCGACACTTCAACCTGGCAGCATCTACTACACGGATTTGGGTTATATCGGAGCGTACTCTCATGATACAAATGCCGGGATGAGTGGCCACTACGTGTGGATAGAATAGGACTCTACAGTTTGAGAAATGAACACGAGGCCATACCGTTTGGAGGATGTATTGGCCTCACACTGCAGACGGAAGGAGTTCAATGAATATTTCCTTGGGGAATTGCACGAATGGAGCGACGGAGAAATATATGAGGAGGAATGAAGAACAAATTAATTCATCCTAATCTTCTTGTTGTCCATACATTGCGTGCGTGATCTTGTATATTTTTGCAGCTTAGTTTGTCGTGAACATTAACAATGTTATTGGCTGCTTTTGGCTGTTGTATGCAGTTTACCTATGTATTATACTTAGTTTTCCGATTATGCTGCTTGTGAATTTATCATATAATAGCTTCTAGATTTGCTACTAGATTTGCTGCCATATTGGGCAAAAAACGAGGGCCAAAAGGCATAAATAACCCCGAGAGATTTGCTACTAGATTTGCTGCCATATTGAAGAAAGACGAAATAGAAGCTTCTCTAGATTTGATACTAATTTGGTGAAAAAGACAGAGAGAGAAAGAGGGGAAAAGGTGCTCTTAAAAATGCCAATTTGGGCCGAGAGAGACAAAACCCAGCTCCTGCTCACGTGCAACCAAACGCTTCTCGTCCTGTCCCACGCGGTCCCTTTCTACCAGCCCCACGCGACGCGGCCCCACACGACGCGGCCCCAAAGACGACGCGGCGCAACACGTCAGCACAGAACGTCCAAATAAACGGATTCCTTCCGTCTGAGCTCCTTCTGCGGGTCTTCAGACAAAGGCTAGGGTAAAACTGAGGAAAAACTAAGGGGCTGGGGAAAACTGAGCACAACTAAGGAACCGAGGGCACGAAAATAGAAATCCCTATTGATTAATAGATGATCATGGTTTTCTGACCAAGAACATTGGATGTTATTAATAACAAGATCATATCATTAGGAAAATGATGTGATGGACACACACCCATAATAAGCATAGCATAAGATCAAGTCATTAAGTTAGTTTTGCTACAAGATTTCAAATACATAGTAACCTAATATTTTGACTTTGAAATCATGTTAATCACCAACACCGGATGGATGCTTTGATGACATCAAACGCCAATTCGTAATTGGGTGGTTACAAAGGTGGCATTAATTATTCTGAAAGTATTATTTGAAGTGCATGGATCAAGAGTGGGATTTGTCCATCCAAATGACGGATAGATATACTCTGGGCCCTCTCGATGGAATGTCATCCAATTAGCTTGCAAGCATGTGACTAGGTCACAAGGGATGTCATATCACGATACGAGTAAAGAGTACTTATCGGTAACAAGGTTGAACTAGGTATGGAGAACCAATGATCGAACCTCGGATAAGTAAAGTATCCTGCGAAAAAGGGAATCAATATCATATGTTAATGGTTCTTTCGATCACGAAGTCATCGTTGAATATGTAGGAGCCATTATGGATCCCCAAGTCCCGCTATTGGTTTTTTATCGGAGAGGTGTCTCGATCATGTCCGCATAGTTCACGAACCGTAGGGTGACACACTTAAGGTTCGATGTTGTTCAAGTAGATATGGAATATGAGATGGAGAACAAATATTTTTCGGAGTCTCAAATGGGATCCAGAACATCACAAGGAGGTCCGGAATGGTCCGGGGAATAAGATTCATATAAGGAAAAGTTATTTTCCGGGGTTCGGAAAAGTTCTGGAATTTTCTGGTGGAAGACCGGAGGGTTTCTAGAAGGTTCCGAAGGTGTCACTGGTGGGCCCACGACCCCGGGAGAGGCCAGGCGCACCAAGCCTCAAGGCCCAGGCCAGCCAACCCCTTTAGGGTTTGGGGGAAACACTAAAAATGGGGTAACTTGGGGGGGGGGCAAGTTTGCTCCCCCCTCCCTTGTGCGCCAGACCAAGATGGGTTTGGGCCAAGGTGGGCAACCCTATCCGCCCCCACTATATAAAGAGGGGAGGGGTGGGTGGCCACATGTCCCCTCACCAACCCTAGCCGTCACACCTCTCCTCCTCATCCTTCTTCCTGCTCTGGCTTAGGCGAAGCCCTGCAAGAATTCACCTCCACCACCATCACGTTGTCGTGCTACTGGGATTCTGAGGGGATCTACTATCTCTACTGCCTGCTGGAATAGGGAGAGGAATGTCTTCATCGACTCCGTACGTGTGACCGAGTGTGGAAGTGTTGCCGGATCGCATCACCAGAAGGATCGTCTTCATCAACCACGAGATTGGATCTCATTAAGTCTCTGGATCTTCGAGGGTTAGTTCTCATCTATCTCGTTGCACATATCTCATAGATTATATCTTGGCTTTTCCATAGATTGGATCTTGGTTTTATTTGTCGTTTGCTGTAGATTTTTTTTGTTTTCTATGCAACGAACCCTACAGTGGTATCAGAGCCATATCTATGCGTAGATCTGTTGCACGAGTAGAACATAATGGTTTTTCGGGCGTTGATGCTCTTGTTGTCGTTTGCTTTTCGTGTACTTTGCATCTTGCGGGATTGTGGGAAGAAGCGTCCTGGGCTAACCTTACATGTCCGTGCACATGATACTTGATCCACGCTTGACATGCAACTTGTATTGCATAACTGGGTCTTCGAGTGTCTGTCTCTCCCACCCTAGTTAAGATCCAATTTACAATATGCACTTGACAACACTTGTATCAGCGTTGTGGTTATTGTTCGTAGGTAAGAACGGTTCTTATTCGAAAGCCCTAAGCCACGTAAAACATGCAAAGAAAAATTAGAGGCGTCTAACTTGTTTTTGCAGGGGCATGTGATGTGGTATGGCCATGATGAGATTATGATTAAATTTAATGTATGAGATGATCATTATTTTATTATGGCAACTGACATGAGCCTAATGGTTGTCTTTAAATTTGTTAAGACCTGCATGTCTATTCATCATGCAATAGCTTTATTCCAAGTAGTTGTTATAGTTGCTATTAGTGATGGACAACCATGAAGCGGCGCCACTGACCTTGACGCCAAGTTGGTGATGATGGAGATCATGTCCGTGCTTTGGAGATGGAGATCAAAGGCACAAGAAGAAAGGCCATATCATATCACGTATTATGAATTGCATGTGATGTTAATCCTTTATGCATCTTATATTGCTTAGATCGCGACTGTAGCACTATAAGATGATTCCTCTCACTAAATATCAAGATAATAAAGTGTTCATCCTTTGTATGCACCGTTGCTAAGACTCGTCGTTTCGAGGCATCACGTGATGATCGAGCTCACTACTAGGAAAAAGGCTTTCAGTGGCGCACCACATATAGCCATCAGTGGCGCACTAGTGGTGCGCCACTGTTATCACGCCACTGCTAACACATAGTAGTGGCGCACTAGGGGTGCGCCACTACTAGCCTAGATACCGTGGCGCACTGCACTGGTGCGCCATTGACATGCCCACCGGTGCGCCACTACTACTCCAAAGTGGTGCGCCACCGTTGGTCGAGGCGATGCGCCACCACTCGTGCGGAAGAGGTGCGCCACTGCTACGGCTTTGCGTGCGCCACTGGTCCAGCTAGTAGGTGCGCCACTGCTGCGTTAGTACGTGCGCCATCTGCCCTCTCCGGGACGTGCGCCACCGCTACTTATCCTTGTGCGCCACTGCTAGTCTCGGAGAGGATCACGGGGCGGTGCGCCACTCGGATCGCAGCGGTGCGCCACTGCTACTTAGTGGTAGTGCGCCACGGATGGTCCACTAGTGCGCCACTCGCTAGGATTTCGAATTTTTTTTTGTATCTTGGCAGGTATTTATACAGGTTGTATATGACAGTACAATAGCACAATACAGGATATATAACAGCATATAAACAACAGCACAGCTTATCCATACATAGTTCTTTACATTAGCCCCACATGATTCACAAGCATTCACATTAGAGGTTACAATGCAAGTTACGGTGTTACAAGTCACAAATGAGCTAGTAGTGGCACAAGGTCGATCATCTAAACTAGCATCACATAGAAGAGAGCTAGAGTCACTACTAGCACCGTCCCGATGAAAGTGGTCTTCATCCGGTTCCTCCTCCGCTCCGTCCTCTCTCCCGCCAGATAGCGTGCGTATCTGTCTTCGGCCTCCGCTCTAGTGGTGTACCCTTTGTAGCTGTTACCGCTAAAACGGTGAACCTGTCTCCGACACTCCTCCCGGTCGTTGTAGACTCCGGGAACCTTGCCCTTGTACACGACATACCACGTCATATCTGCGTACATATGCACAAGCCAAAGAAACATTAGTGCACGCTCATAGATGTTTGCAACGAATAAGAGCAAATTCAAAAACGATCCAAGTAGTATGAACTAAAAGGCATGCCTCATACATTGTTGGTCGGAACAAATATTAACATTTAGGGACGGAGTAAGCGAAACCAAGTAGGATGCACAATAGATTGATACTTGTGTCATCGCACCAGGTTCACTTACCCCTCCCCCAAGTGTATAGGTGACCAACATTCTAATCATCGGCATTTTGAGATACCAAAGCAAATGGAAGAATGACAAGGGCCTCATACTTTGTCAGTCCAAACAAATATTAACATTTAGAGAAGGCGTCGGTGAAACCAAGTAGGATGCACAAGAGATTGATACTTGTGTCATCGCACCAGGTTCACCGACCCCTCCCCCAAGTGTATAGGTGACCAACATTCTAATCATCGGCATTTTGAGATACCAAAGCAAATGGAAGAATGACAAGGGCCTCATACTTTGTCGGTCAAAACAAATATTAAAATCCCGGGATGGCGTTAGTGAGGCCAGGTAGGATGCACAAGAGATTGATATTTGTGTCATCACACCGAGCTCACTAGCGACACCCCGGAGTGTACGAGTTGACCGAACATTCTAATCATCGGCATATGCAAACAAAATTAACGACCAAATCAAGTGCGGAAAACGATAGAGCCATATATATAAGTTCACAAACATAGCCGAACTAGTAATTAAACGAGACATGCAAGTAAAGTGTTGGATAAAGTTTATTACAACAGAAGCTCGTCTTTAGTTCACAACTACATAACTAGGCTCGCACATCAAGACTTTTGCGGAGCGTGGATAAAACCGCCGCCTTTCTTCAAGCACATCCATGAGCGGTAGTCGTCACCCTGCATTTGGAGCATTGTGTCTATGTCACTATTTGACGGCCGATAGCCGGCGCAGAACTCCCCACGCTTCTAACGACATCTTGATGGATGATTTCACAAAACTCTACTTGGATGCGGAAGAAGTCTTGCTTGATGCCGTCGTCGGGGACCCGCGCCAATTTGTTGGCCCGATCTCCGAGATGCTCGGGTAGCGTAAGCTGCTGCTGGTCCCGTATGAACTTATCCATGTGATAGAGGGCGTAGTAGGCATCCTTGTTACTAGAAGGCGGCTTCTTGACGCAGGGAAACTTTGTTTGGTGCTTGAACACATGCTTCCCGTACCTAACATTTGGCCTCTGCATGTTGCCTTTCGCTTTGACGTAGGCATTGAGAGCATCATCAAGTACGGCCTTGACATTCGTGTAGTCCGTGGTTGACTTACCGTCCGCATCGAGGTATGTGGCCACGGAATGCTTCGGGGTTATGGAGATGAGTGTGCAGGTTTTGTCTCTGCGTAGAACACATAATGTTTAAGAACATGACGATTGAAATCTAAAAAAATCACGAGTTAAGACCGGTACGGTGAGGGGGTGACTTACTCGGGAAATACAGGCAGGAGGATGTTAGACTTCTTCGGTTCGCTATAAAGAAGTCTTTGAGGTATCCACTCGCGACTGCCCGGTCTCCGGCGGTGGCCAAGTGGACGGCACGCATGTAGAAGGGGTCGGCTATCGCGATGTCCGGGATGTTGTTTCTAATGATCCGCATCGCCTTGCTGAGCGAGTATAGGCGAATGAAGGTGTAGTGCAGCGGATAACCGTTCAGCATGGCAAAGATGTCATCATACCGCGAGGAAGATCTTCTCCGCGAAGCCACTATCGACAAAGCCATGGCCCGAGGGCACCTTGGCAATATACACCGGGTATCCATTATCTTTCTCCCCGAGACGCCGCTCCTCCATAAACTGAATACCGTCAACCGGAGATCGCATAGGACCGGGTGCAGCATCGTACAATCTTTGAATTAGCATCCGCTCACCCGACACATGCACCCTCGCCTCGATATTCTTGGGCACCGGTGGCCCGTCCCGAGCACGGATAGGTGCCGGCTGGGCTGGCGGACTTGTCATCCTTCTTCTTTCTTTTCCGTCCCTTCGGCTTCATTTTTACGGGACTGCATTCTCCTCTTCGCAAGCCTTCTTCGGTGTGTTAGGACTGATAACACTTCTCACCTCGGCTATCGGCTGAGTCTCGGTGAAGTCGGCAGCCGGAGGCGTCTCCCGAGAACGAGAATAGGCGCCGCTTGTTGCAAAAGGTTTTCCCCTCGGCGGCAGCTTGAGAGGGTTGGCTACTGAGATCGTAGTCCATCACCCCAAAATCGAAGTTGCGGTCCGGGTTGGCGAACGTATCGTCCTCGTCCGGACCGTCGTTCGGATCCCGTGCCATCCGCATGTCCACATCAGCCGATGGCGGCACCGTTGGGGTGGTCTTGCCATGGCTTGGCGCCGGCATGGCTTGGGGTGCTGTCCGTGGGGTGGTGTCGCTCGCCCCAAACGAATCCGGCTCTTTGGCCAAACCATGGACCAATTGAAGCATTGGTGGAGGGCAAGGACCCGATCATCTTCGTCGGCACCATCGGGTTGAAAGGGAGGTACCACGTCGTCGTAGCCGCTAAGCACCCGAATCAGTTGAATCCTATACACGTCGGGTTGCATGGGTCTACCGTGTAACTGGCGGTTGCTCGGTTGAACGATTTTGGCCTTGGCAACATCGATCAACTCGCCGTTCACAAAGTGCGAGGAGAGTGCATGGGACGTCGACGGCGGAGCTCGCGGAAAACATGTAGGGCGTTAGGGATGGCTAGCTAGTCAAAGGATGGGATATGGAAGTCATTGGCCGAGGGTTGGTTACCGTGATGGCGTCCGGCTCGGCTAAGGTCGAGGCACCGCCGGCGACGGGCGTGCAAGCGATGGAGTGGCCGCTTGATGGCGCGGTGCCGGGCGGCGTATTATCCGCATCGACGGGTGCATTGAGCTGAAGTAATGGCGCCGCGGGAGACACCAAGGTTGGCGCCGCGGGAGCCACCACGGTTGGCGCCGCGGGAGCCACCAAGGTTGGCGCCGCCGGAGACACCATTGTTGCCGCCTGCGGACTCACCGATGGCTCCACGTTGTGGGAGTTGCTGCCGCGAACCGGGAACCGGGGGTTCCCCCTTTTGTCCTCCCTTATACCACGCGTCCAGACCGGCAACCAAGGTAGGGATGAGGGAGCTAAGCGTCGTGCCCACTTGGTCCTCCACTTGCTGTCGTTGCGTCCTCTGTTGGGTCTCCACGATTTGTTGCACTTGTTGCCGCACTTTCTCCTCGACCAATGTCGGGATCTGCGCAACTTGTGCCTTGAGCTGTGCGACCTCCTTCTCATCGATGGGGGGCGTTCTCTCCTTTTTCCCCGACTTATAGTATTCTGACCATTTCATAGAGCATCCTTCGCCGGCCACACGACCAGCCGACGTCGGCTTACTCAATGGATCCCTCTTCTTGTGGGCATTCAACGCCCTATTTAAAGGGTTGTCCCAAGGGGCACACTCGCGAGGAGCTCGTGGACCCCGCGCCGCTACTAGCTTCCTTTTCACTTTCCGCAGCGATCTCCTTAGCCTACGGGAGGAACATGCATGAACCATTTAGAAATTTGGATTCATCAATAAGAATGCAACCATAAAGGAGCTAATTAAGCGGGTGCATTCCTTACCAGAAGAGCCTCAAACTCCTTCACATCCGGAGTGGTGGTGAGCTCCTTTGTTTTCGGGTCAAGACGGTACCGGGCCGGGAGAAAGTTCCTGGTTTGCTTGTTTTTGTATTGCGGGAAGAGGGGCTCTAGGCCGTTCTTCACACGCTCCTTATCCGCGGCGTCCCATTTCGGTTGCGCCACCCTAAAACCGTCGGGACCAAGTTTGTGGGTGCCTAAGTTCGGTTTTCGCATGTCCTTCCCCCACTGACTAGAATCCGACGTTGACTCGCTCTCGCACTTGATCTTGAAATCAGTGTAGTCTTGCTCGGTGATCGAGGGATTTGACTCCTTGATCTTCTCGTAACTCTCACCATTATTAATCATTGTCTTCACTCGGTTCCTCCAACTAGCGAGGGCGGTGCTCATCTTCGTGAGGGCGGCATTGTGCACTTTGTTCCGCATGAGACGCTTTTCCGAGCGAGTCCACCGGGAACTCGTATCGTTCGTGCAGCTTCCGGAAGAGGAGGGTGCGCAAATTCGCTCGGTCGGGATGCCCGAGGTTCTCGGTGTTGATCGAGACCGTGCTCCGGAGGATGCACCCGAGTTGGGCAGCGTAACCTTTGACTAAATCGGGGGGCGCCGTTGGAAGCCCGGTGGCGTTCACTTCGGTGAATGCCTGCTTCACGGTGCTGAGCACATTCGGGCGACGCTCCCTCCGTAGCTTCTTCGGTGCGCCGGTGTCATCCTCGCCGGTACCATCCGTGGTGTCATCCTCGGCGGCACAATCAGTGGTGTCAGCCTCGGCGGCATCGTCCGCTCGGTACTCGGATCGGTGCCATCATCCTCGCCGTCGTCGCGGCGAGGTTGTGACTCCATCACCTCCATTTCATCGGTTAGCATCCAGAATGGCTTGCTACCGCTGCCGCCGGCCTCTTCGTTGTTGGCCATGTTCGAACTAAGTAGGAAAAAATGCATAAAGTTAGCGCAAGATTTCACGGAAAAATTGGGCATGACCTATGCTAATTTATGGACATATGAGTGCCCCATTTTCGCCGAAACGGAAATGAATCAACATTTCGGCGATAATGGGCAACTCTGTCGATCCCTGCACAAGAAAATGACACCATATACACCAAAAAATCCACCAGCTGAGCACCATGGCACATATACACCAAAAAATCCAACTGAGCACCATAGCACATGTACACTAATTGAGCACCATAGCACATATCGACCAGCTGAGCAGCCGGTACCACCATCCAACAGACACCTAGTAGCAGCAGCAAGCTAGCTAGCGGCAGCGAGCAAGCTAGCGAGTAGCTAGCGAGCAAGCTAGCGATAGCTAGCACCAAGCTAGCTAGCGAGCAGCAAGCTAGCGATAGCTAGCGAGCAAGCTAGCAACGAGCAACACCTAAGCAACATCTAACGACAGCGAGCACGTAAGCAACAACCTAACAGACAGCAAGCACCTAAGAAGCACATCTAAAACCTAGCAACTAACAACAACCTAACAGCCTAGCAGCAGCACCAATCAACCTAGCAGCAGCACCAATCAACCTAGCAACTAATAGCAACCTAACAGCCTAGCAGCAGCAGCAAGCAAGCTAACAACCTAGCAGCAGCAGCAGCAAGCAAAAAATACCCAATTTTACAACCCTAGCAAGCAGCAGCAGCAGCAAGCAAGCAACCTATAGCAGCAGCAGCAACCAAGCAACCTAGCTCGCTCTCGACTCTCTACATACTAGCTTAACGACAGTAGGAGTGCTGATGCTCATACAGACACAACACTAGATATCTACTATAGCAGCCAATTTCTACGAGCATCATCTTAAATTTGCATAGACATCTCGTAGGAGTAAACACGATACACACATTTCTACAGCATCATCATGAAGCAAATTACTAGCATTTCTACAGAATCATCATGCAGCAAGCATAGGGAGGAGGAGGAGCATAGGGAGCTCACCCCGAGCGATGAGGTTGGGGAGGTGAATCGAGGGGGGAGGTGACCGCTGGCGGGGAGGTGGCGTCGAAGAGGGGAGAGACCGTGCTGCTCCTGCTCCCGCTCCGCGGACGTGCGCGACGTGCTACAACTCGAAGAAGGTCGCCGACTTGCTGCTCTCGCTCCGCGGCGAGCTTGAGAGGATCTCGCTTGGGGGAGAGACCGTGAGGCGGGTGATAATCCAAAGTTAGAACATAATACGTTGCATTTTTAATGGATTCAAATGAAGCACACCATAGAAACTCAATAGACTTTAGAAACAAGATTGTGTATTTTCTGATTTGGATTGTTGCCAAACTTTCTATGCCTAACAGATACAAGCTGCCTAACAGTGTGCAGCTTTCCAAATTCAGAGCAAGAACACATGCGAGTGACATAAATCACATAAGTAGGAAGACAATTAAGCTATCTAGTGTCACATAAATCAAATAAGTAGGATTACAATTAATCTATCTAGTCTAAAATTTTAGTAGATGTTGATAAATAAGCTAAATATAGCTATGCCTATGCTTGCTTTGATTGTTTTCACGACCGGGTCGCCGTGTCAACAAAATGAGGAGAGGGACAAGATAAGAACTATCCTACAGAGTTAAACTTGGCATGTTGCTCCGAGCTATTTTTCTACTGTTTATGCGTATATCCATAGGATGTCCAATGACACAACAGATACAAACACTTAGGTGAATCAGCTATTTAAACATGTTAAATCAAGAAAACAACACTAACCCAAACAAAATATAAGCACATTGCGTCAGGACATGATCAACTAAACAAATCATGATGAATTAAAAGCTTGTGGCTGATGTACTACTCCATCAACACTTAGGTGAATCAACACTTGCTTCTCACCAGCACATGAACAAGATAGCAGATAATTAACACACATAATTGCTTCTCGAGGGGAAGCACCGAGCAGCGAGGAGTAGCGGCGGCTCGAGGGGGAGCACCGAGCAGAAGTAGCAACTAACCTAGCGAGAGGAGAAGGAGGGGAGGAGCACGGCGGCTACCCGGGAAGGATGCGCGGTGGCGTCGGCGGTCGAAGGCGTCGGCGGTCCTCGCGGCGGCGTCGGCGGTCGAAGGCGTGGCGGCGTCGGCGGTCGAAGGCGCGCTTCTCTTGCCGGTGCTCCACGACGTGTTGCGGCGAGTACGGCGAGCGGGTGGGGAAATCTCGATCCGGCCACGGTGGGGAATGGAGGGCGAGCAGGTGGCTTCGGAGATCCAGGAGAAGGTGGGAGGGCGCAGTGGTGAATGGGCGCAGGGCGTCGCCGGCGGAGAGGAAGAAGGGGAGGGGTGGCAGATCGAGGGACGGCGGCGGCTCAGAAGGGGAGGGGCGGTCAGGTGGGATCTGGTCGGGACGGGGGAAGAAGAAGGGGAAATTTCTAAGTCCCCTGACGCCTTAGCAATAGCGCACCTCTCGGGGTGCGCCACTATGAGGCTTAGCAATGGCGCACCTCTAGGGGTGCGCCACCGCATCTTTATGTCCGGGTCAAAACAATAACGCGGTGGGGATTGACATATCCCGCTTAGTACCGCACTCGGCTCGTCCCTGGTTGGTTTGTGCCAAACCCCCGCCGGCCAGGTTCGAACCCCGGCGGCCCCATTTTTTTTCCTTTTCTTTTTAAATTGATTTAACACTATAATAAACATCCAAAATAGCATAATACACCAAAATAAAAGGCATAAATAATTATAATTATGTAGAATATTTAAAATACTATAGAATCTAGAAAATATCCAAAAATATAAATTATATGTCTATTTTGATCGGTACAATGTGAAGATTAACAATATGACATCCATTATTCATACAAGAAAATGATACATAATTATCTTTTCACAATCTTCTTGCCCTTCTTTCTCGCGGTTGAATAATTTAGCCCCGGAACTCCTAGACTTCTTCTCTTGAATGGACGGCCTTTAGGTAGGGTGGTCCTCGCTTCTTCTTGTTGTGTATGGTTCTTCATCATCGTCGTCGTCATCTTCCATCTTCGGATCGCCGTACTCGGTCAAAGTCTAGCTCGTTGGCGGCTCCATCCATTCCGACGATGCTCCTTTTGCCTCTCCTCACGACAACACGGCTGGGCTTTTGCGGGTCGGTAATGAAGAAGCATTGGTCCACTTGGGAAGCTACTACCCATGGCTCATATTTCGCGGTGACCTTTGCATTTCAAATCCTCGCAAACAAACACATGCAACACATGTGTGGATCGGAGGCTTTGCATATACAACACATGTGGAGGCTTCGCATACAACACACATGCACGTGATCGAGACGCTTTTCGCGCATGCGCACATACGTGTGTGTGCAAGACGATCGGAACCGGTCACACACAAAGCATAAAACCAACAAAGTTACCGATACGGCGAGACCTAGAGTGTTGGATGATGTAAAAAGTTGAGATTGAGTAGGGTATTAAGCTAAGAAAGCTTCACCATTACTTACCTATTAAGCTAAGACATAGCAATGGCGCACTACTAAGTGGTGCGCCACCGCCACGCCTCTCATCTCTAAAAAGGGGCTCGGCCACCCCCTAGCAGTGGCGCACCTAATGACATGCGCCATAGGTAACCTATGTAGCAGTGGCGCACCACAGCAGTGCGCCATTGCTAAGCCTATCATCTCTAAACGGTCTCTGGACACCTCCTAGCAGTGGCGCACCTCTTCAACGTGCGCCATAGGTAAGGAATGTAGCAGTGGCGCACCCCGGAGACGTGCGCCACTACTAGGTTGGGGGAGGATCTGGCCTCCTGTCACCACTTACTTATGGCGCACCAGAATCAAGGTGCGCCACTACTACTTTTGTAACAGTGGCCCACCGTTTTGTGGTGCGCCACTGCTAAGTAGTAGTGGCGCACGGCAGCCATGGTGCGCCACTGATGGCAGTCTTACGGCTAGGCCTTTTCCTAGTAGTAGTGTTATAGATTCTACGTGTGCATACAACGGGTGCAAGCCAGATTTGCACATGCGAATACTAAGGTTAAACTTGATGAGCCTAGCATGTACATACATGGCCTTGGAACACGGAATACCGAAAGGTAAAGCATGAGTCATATGAACGATATGATGAACATGTTGATTGTTCGCCTTTCAAGATACATCTTCTCGCGTGAAGATCGGACTTGGTGTAGTGGATTTGGTTCGTGTAATCACTAAGACAACATGAGGGATGTTGTTTTGAGTGGGAGTTTACCTAGTTAACTTAAGAATTAAAATTTGAACTCAATTTATCATAAACTTTATCTAAATTCTTTGAAAATATGTTGTAGATCATGGCGGCCCCTACCATCAACTTTAATGCATTCCTAGAGAAAGAAAAGCTGAAAAACAATGGAAGCAACTTTACGGACTGGTTCCGTAACATGAGGATAGTCCTCACTGCTAGACATCTGCTCTATGTGCTCGATGCACCGCTAGTTGACCCACCTGCAGAAACTGCTCCCGATAAGGTTAAAAATGTTTACCTCACTCGGAAGAATCAATACTCTACAGTTCAGTGTGCCATCTTGTACGGTTTAGAATCAGAGCTTCTGAAGCGCTTTGAGAACCACGACCCTTGTGATATTATCAATGAGCTCAAAATGATATTTGATACTCATGCGGCCATGGAAAGCTATGAAGCCTCTAAGCAGTTCTTTAACTGTAAAATGGAAGAGGGCATCTCCATTAGCGAGCACATGCTCAAAATGAATGGGCACGCGAAGAAGCTCCAAGATTTGGGAATGATGATTCATAATGCGCTGGGGATTCATTGTGTCCTCCAATCACTGCCACCTAGTTACAAGAACTTCTTGATGAACTACAACATGCAGTGCATGAACACGATGTTGCCTGAACTCTTCTCAATGCTGAAAACTGCTGAAGTGGAGATTAAGAAATAGCACCAAGTGTTGATGGTCAATAAGACCACCAATTTCAGGAAGCAGGGCAAGCCTAAGGAAAAGGGCAACTTCAAGAAGGGCGGCAAGAAAGCTACTACGCCTCCTAAGAAGCCCAAGGCTGGCCCCAAACCTGATACTCTACACTATTACTGCAAGGGCGATGGGCACTGGAAGCGGAACTGCTCCATGTACCTATGGCCAGCTTCATACAATGCAACAGTAGGAAGTATCTGTTTCATTTGGATGTGTTGTACAAATAAAAACCTGGGGTGATGGAGTACTTGGATGAACATCATGGTAGGGTGTGGTCAATAAGCCAATTCAATGAAATTTGCAAGGTAGACTATGTAACAAGTAACCTTGCGGAGAGTTTCAATGGAAAGGTCAAGTCAGTGAAAGGGCTTATGCTATGGCAAATATTTTATAAGATTAGGCAGATGATCATGATAAAGATCGATGTGCGTCAAAGAATTGCAGCCAACAAATATCAAGGCCATCTCATGCTCCCATCTTTAATTAATTCTTTGCATGCCAGGGCAAAACAATTGAAGATGAAATGCATCAGAAAAGGAATGGAGGCTGAGGTAACCTACACTGACAGTAAAAACAGGCAGTGGAGCTATCCAGTGAGTTTGGTTGATAGGACATGCCAATGTAGGCGATGGCAGATCCGTGGGATACCTTGCATACACGCATTGTTTTTCATGAGTGTTATAGGGGGTGCAGAATGTGAAGTTGATCAGTATGTGTCAGAGTATTTCTCTGTTGCCAAATTTAGGGCTGCATATGCTATGAATGTTCTTACCTTGTTGGGAAAAGACCAATGGATGAAAGTCGATCCAGGCTTCAAACTGTACTCTCCAGTTTTGACTAGACCGGCAGGTAGGCCGAGGAAGAATAGGATCAGAGCTAGTGCATAGGGTGGTGCACCAATTCGAAAACGTAAGTGCAAACATTGTGGAATCCTTGGACACATTGCTAGGCTTTGTAAAAATGAAGTTGACCCAGCTTTTGGAATGGAAGATCAGGCGGGAGCAGCAAATGCAGAGGACAATGAAGCAGCAATTCAACATGAGGAGATTGAAGCAGCAATTCAACATGAGGAGATTGAATTAGCATTTCAACATGAGGAGATTTATTGAGAGCTAATTGAACCGATGGATCGAGAGCTGCTTGAACTGATGGATCAAGAGCAAAGGGTATAGATGGATCCAGAGCTGCTTGAACCGATGGATCGAGAGCAGAGGGAACAGATGGATCGAGAGCAGAGGGAATAGATGGATCAAGAGGCCGTTGAAGAAATGATGCACCAGATGAGTGAACAGATGGAAGAGCAGATTGTAGAAGCAAGGGAAGAAAATGCATTAGAAGAAAGAGCACAAACTTCGTATGATATGGTTGTCTCGGTCTTGGCACAACCCGAAGAGAAGAAGAACAACAAGAAAGAGGAAAAAAGGAAGGTAGACACCGGTAATATCCCTGGTAGGGTTACCCGGAGTAAGGTGGTGGCCCCAGCGAGTCACACCAGCAGCAAGAGAAAGATTTGAACAATTAATTTGAATTTGTATGAACAATTTGTATTTCGGATCCCTTTGTATTGGGGATCCCTTTGTATGACCAATTTGTATTGGGGATCCCTTTGTATTCGGGATCCCTTTGTAAGTTGAATAATCACAATAAGGACACCCTCACAATAATGTATGTGTTATTGCTTAAGCCACATTTATCATTTTCTAAGTGACTAAACTCAAAAAATATAGTTTTGGGTTTAGTTTAATTCAAAATAATTCAAAACAATTCAAAACATGGTGGAACCTTCCCATGGAGTCTTGTTATGTTACCTACAACCTAGAGAAATAATAATGGAAAAGGAAATATAGAGATATGTAGTTTTTCCCAAAACCACTTCCTAGTCCATGAGCTACTAGCTATGAAGATGCATGGCTTTCTACTCAACACACCTCCCAAATACCCACTATGCTTACAAACTTTGTCCAAATGAGTCCAAATTCATCATACTTGTGTATCTTTGAATTGCAAACAATATCACGTCGGCCAAAATGTACTATATTGTTCAAGTAACACAATCTAACAATTTTTATGCCAAAAGATTCAATTTCCCTTAATCCCTTTATTATTTGGGTGCCCCTGTTTTACTTAGTTTTACTCAGTTTTCCCCCTCCGGGTCCACTTGTTTTACTCAGTCCTACTCAGTTTTGCCCTTCCGATAAACATTTCCTCACTTTTCCCCCTCTTAGTTCTACTCAGTTTTCCTCACTTGTACTCACTGGCTGATCTCTGATTGGTCGAGATGTATGCCACACGGATTTTGGTTGGTTGATAGCTCAACGTACGCTTGCACCGTTGGATCATTTATGATCGGACGGCATGTATATCTCTCTCTACCTCGATGGACGCATACGGAGAGAAGAGCAGAGCACATACCTACCAACCCTGGCAATCGCATATTCCAGTCGCATCTTCCTCTCTCCTATTTCTTCTCTTACTCTGGCGGTCGCGGCGGCGCGGAACTGTAGCGTGCGTGCGGCGGCGCAGATCTAACCGTGCGGCGGTGTGGATCTAAGAGTGCCGGTGAGGATCTAACCCTCAGAAATATTTGAAATGTCTCTCTCTGTCTCACTTTCGTTTCTCTTCTCAGATCTGTTGTTGATGAAGAACACCAAGACGCCGGCCGTGCCGACAGTGGTCATCGATGCCAAAAACATTGAAGACATCGCCTACAACATCGCTTCGACGGCGACCGTGTGAATCGATGCCAAGACGATTGAAGCCATCGTCTACAACCGCGTTGTGAATCTGCCGATCCAGCCCTCCTCAGATCCGTCATTGATGAAGAACACCAAGACGGCGGCCGTGCCGACAGTGGTCATCGATGCCAAGAACATTGAAGCCATCGCCTACAACATCAATGCGAAGGCGCAGATCCAGCCTTCAATGTCGGAGCCTGTTGATGTCTCACTTCCGTTGCCCTCGTCAGATCCGTTGCTGATGAAGAACACCAAGACGGCGGCCGTGCCGACAGTGGTAATCGATGCCAAGAACATTGAAGACATCGCCTAAAACATCGCTGCGACGTATCGCCCTCCTCAGATCCGTCGCTGATGAAGTATACCAAGACGGCGCCGGTGCCAAGAGTGGTTGCGAAGACGTAGATCCAGCCCATTGCTGCGCGGCCATGTTTGACGCCGCAAATTGGGATAAATTATGATAAATTTGTTCGAACTACTACCTCCATCTCAAAAAAAGCTTCTCCACTTTCTCGATGTGTCCATGTACATCCGTATGTATGATTTGAATTCTACCCCAACTTGATTGGGAATAATGATATGTATTTAATCCGAGAGGCTGGTACATGCTTTCACTTTTGGGATCCCTTCACTTTTATAAGATGTTCATGCATGCTAAAATTATAGCACAACAAGGAAATTATACGCCAAAATACAGTGGTTACAGCCACACCAAAATTTGTCATTGGTAGCATCGTGTATACAATCAGGAAATAAAACGGCACACACGTCAATGATAGATGGATGGCTACTCCGACGCATCTCCTGACCCTACCCGTCAGCACAAGACGGTCAGGGGGAATTGCCCCTGTGCAGCCCCACCCATCAGATTAACGGTCAAGTCCTCTGACCAGACGGCAACCGGCCGTTCCAGCGTCTGCGAGGGGTTTCAAACTAGGCGGAGGGGAAAACTGAGGAAAAACTAACGAGCTGGGGAAAACTGAGTACAACTAAGGACCCGAGAGCACGGAAATAGAAAACCCTATAAATAAAGCTATGCTCACCGGCAAAGGCGCCAGAAAATAGTCTTGATGACCCACAAGTATAGGGGATCGCAACAGTCTTCGAGGGAAGTAAAACCAAAATTTATTGATTCGACACAAGGGGAGCCAAAGAATATTTATAAGCTTTAACAGATGAGTTGTCAATTCAGCTGCACCTGGAAATAGACTTGCTCGCAACAGTTTATCAGTAGTAACAATTTTATAGCAGTAGCAGTAGTGAAGTAACAATAGTAAGTAGCGGTGATTGCAGTAGACAACAAGATTAAAATACTGTAGGCATAGAGATGGATGAACGGGCGCTGCATGGATAAGATAATTCATATAATAAGTAAGACATGGGCATTTGCAGGTAACAATGATAAAATCATCCAAGTACTAAGTAACCATAGGCGTGTGTTCTTATTTAGTCGTACGTGCTCGCAAGGAGAAACTTGCACGACATATTTTGTCCTACCAGCCCATTTGCAGCGGGGCCTTAAGGGAATCTTCTGGTAATTAAGGTGCTCCTTTTAATAGAGCACCGGACTAAAGCATTAACCCTTCGTGAACACACGTGATTCTCACATCACAGCCATCCCCTCCGGTTATCCTAATTGATGTCACTTTGGGGCCTCGGATTCCGGACAACGATATGTGTACACAACTTGCAGGTAAGATAAAAAAATAATAATTATCCTCATGAAACAATAACATTTTCAGATCTGATATCATGGCACTCGGGCCCAAAGTGACAAGAATTAAGCACAACAAGTTGCAACAATGTCAAAAAATACTAACAACGGATACTAGGCATTATGCCCCTAACAATCTTATAGCTATTACATGAATGATCTCATCCAATCCCTACCATCCCCTACAACCTACAGCGGGGGAATCACTCACACATGGATGGGCATCGGTGATGATGATAGCGATGATCTACTCCAATTCCCTGTCCCGGCAGGGTGCCAGAACGGAGTTTCTGGTTCCCAGATTGGAGTTTCTAGCGGCGACGGAGCAGCGGAACTCTTTCTGGAAAAATGTCGAACCCCCCTCTGTTTTCAAGTCAGGGGCTTTTATATAGTCAGGAGGAGAGGTCGAGGGGTGCCCGAGGCGGCCACACCACCCCTAGGCGTGGCCAGGGGTGGCCCGCGCCTAGGCATGGTGTGGGCCCCCGTGGCTCTTCTCTATCTCGTCTTCTGGCTCCTTGAGTCTTCGGGTAAAATAGGACTCTGCGATATTTTCCGGAAATTTTCCTCAAAGTTGGATTTCTGCACAAAAACGAGACACCAGAGCAATTCTACTGAAAACAGTGTTAGTCCGTGTTAGTTGTATTCAAAACACACAAATTAGAGGAAAAACAACAACAAAAGTGTTCGGGAAAGTTGATACATTTTGGACGTATCACGGTGCGGAGGCGGCAACATCCCGATTAAAGAGTAAGGCCCTCCCACGCTATCGGCAGATGGCATGCAGAGTTGTGCGTTATGTGGATCCTATGGGATCCGGTAGTTCATATCTTCAGTAGTGTGGTTGCAGGTGTGCCCTTTTGATCTACGATTCTCATATTTGACGATGGTTGTTGCTCTAGCATGCTTGTCGTTTGGGACCATAGCACGACTTATTTGTGTCTTCTTCAACAAGCGCTACTACGACAAGTTTTGCCCCACTTCGGTGAAGGAGGGGCTAGGATGGCAACGCCACATTCAACTAGCTTCAATGATTGTCGTCGCTACGTGGTCACTATCTTATTTGTAATTTTTATTATTTTGAGATTCTTTATACATATTTTGGTGAGTAATAATATATATTTTTTTTGAAACGGGAGCATCACCCAGCCTCTCATCAATTGGTGCACAGAACCTTTCCTTTATTAAAAAAGTTCGAGTACGAGTTGATGAAAGTCTACAATAGTGGATCAGACAAAGTCGATACATGAATCAACCAAAGAAAAATCAGGCGCATAAAGAGGCTATCCATTTGATATTCTAATAATATGGCACCATCCAGTATCCCGGAAAAAGAAGTCCTGAGCAACCATCAGGAGTCTGTTGCATCCAGAAACCATATCCTCCCACTGATTGTCCGGGAGTAAGAACGCCCATAGCTCAATCCAGTGTGCAGCTCGACGAATAACCTGCAAAACATTACTAGACTTCTGTTTGTTAAATACCATGTCATTTCTATATGTTCAAATAGACAAGCACAAGGCTGAAATACCAATCCGTACCCTAGCCTTATCAATCTTGCTAACTCCATTTAACCAGTTGCCAACATATTAGTAATATTTCTAGGGCCCGGAATATTATATGCAAAATAGATCATGCGCCAACTATTTTTTGCAAAAGGACAAGCAAGAAACAAATGCTCCACGGTTTCCTTATAATCACACAAACAACATTTTTGACAACAATTTCAATTCCGTTTTGCCAAATTATCTTTAGTTAACAAGACTTTGTAATGAAGAAACCACATAATTTTTTTTAATTTTTCATGGGATTTTAAGCTTCCATAGATATTTACGAAGAAATCTAGTATGTTCATTCATCAAGTCAAGATACGTACATTTATCCGTAAAAAGACCAGAATCCGTTAGTTTCCACATGAATCTATTCGATTCCTGTGAAAGATTTACTGTAATTAGCTGTTGACAAATGCAACCATTCATTCCATTTGTGATAATTTAGGCCCCTCCTAAAATTTATATTAAGAGGGGTCTGAGCAAAAACCGTTGAAACCAACCCATTCTTATGTTGAACAATGTTATACAGGGATGGGTATTGTTGAGCGAGAGGCATATCTCCAAGACAGATATCCTCCCAAAACCGTATCGCTGATCCGTTACCAACTATTGGTGAGTAATAATAGATGTGTGAAAGAGCAAGATCTATATCCCGTGTTTTGTGTGTTTGATGACAACACTTGAATAAATTTAACCGTGTGAAAAGATTGTCTTTGATAGATTTGTGAGTGCACGGTGCCCTCGCTGAACACGTCATGATCGGAGGACTGAAGCGTAGCTTATAGGTTTTCTGGTTTTGTGTGTGTGTCACGTGGTAACATGGTTGGAGAGGAAAAGAGGAAAAATCAGTCTCTGCCAAAGCGGTACTACCGGTACCAGTAGCGGTAGTACCGCTACCCTACTGGTACCGCTCCGAAGTACCGCTCAGGAGGTTTTACACTGAAAAGTCCCACAGTGAGCTTTGCGGTACCTCTGCGGTACCTTGAGCGGTAGTACCGCCTCGGTACCGCTTAGGTACCGTAACGCGAGTTACGGCACCACCGCTGTGGTACCGCTTTGGTACCGCACGTGATCCAGTAACTCCCAGAGGCCATTGCGGTACCTCAAGTGGTACCGCAGGCGGTACTACCACTGTGTGTACACGTGGCCAGATCAGTTGGGGGTTTCGAATCCAGAGCGGTACTACCGCTTGTCAAAGCGGTAGTACCGCTTAGGCAGAAACTGAACATAACGGTTGGATTGAAGGGACCCTACAAAAAGGCCCCTTCTTCCCCAGCTCATTTTTAGCTCTTCCCTCTCTCTCTCCTCCATTGTTACTGAGCTCAAACCTTGTGGTTCTCCCCACCTAGCCAATCAATCTTGCCCAAATTTGGAGGAGTGGTGGCGGAGGCCCCGATCTATTGATCTACCAAGAGAGAATTCACCAATACCATCTAGTCCTTAGTGGATCTTGTTGTTAGGGTTCCTATGGTGGGATCTTGGAAGAAGTGCTCCTATGAGGCTAGCTTGGTGTTGTGCTAGCCCCATAGGGTGTTGGGAGCCTCCTAGTGTTGTGGAGTGATACGTCTCCGACGTATCGATAATTTCTTATGTTCCATGCCACATTATTGATGATATCTACATGTTTTATACACATTATATGTCGTATTTATGCATTTTCCGGCACTAACCTATTAACGAGATGCCGAAGAGCCGATTCTTCGTTTTCGCTGTTTTTGGTTTCAGAAATCCTAGTAAGGAAATATTCTCGGAATTGGACGAAATCAACGCCCAGGGTCCTATTTTTGGACGAAGCTTCCAGAAGACCGAGGGGAAAGGAAGTGGGGCCACGAGGCGCCGCCACAACAGGGCGGCGCGACCCAGGTCTTGGCCGCGCGGCCCTGGTGTGTGGGGCCCTCGTGTGGCCCCCGCGTTGCCCTTCCGCCTACTTAAAGCCTTCGTCGCGAAACCCCCAGTACCGAGAGCCACGATACGGAAAACCTTACTGAGACGCCGCCGCCGCCAATCCCATCTCGGGGGATTCGGGAGATCGCCTCCGGCACCCTGCCGGAGAGGGGAATCATCTCCCGGAGGACTCTTCACCGCCATGGTCGTCTCCGGAGTGATGAGTGAGTAGTTCACCCCTGGACTATGGGTCCATAGCGGTAGCTAGATGGTTGTCTTCTCCTCATGTGCTTCATTGTCGGATCTTGTGAGCTGCCTAACATGATCAAGATCATCTATCCGTAATTCTATATGTTGTGTTTGTCGGGATCCGATGGATAGAGAATACTATGTTATGTTGATTATCAATCTATTACCTATGTGTTGTTTATGATCTTGCATGCTCTCCGTTATTAGTAGAGGCTCCGGCCAAGTTTTTACTCTTAACTCCAAGAGGGAGTATTTATGCTCGATAGTGGGTTCATGCCTCCATTAAATCTGGGACAGTGACAGAAAGTTCTAAGGTTGTGGATGTGCTGTTGCCACTAGGGATAAAACATTGATGCTATGTCCGATGATGTAGTTATTGATTACATTACGCACCATACTTAATGCAATTGTCTGTTGTTTGCAACTTAATACTGGAAGGGGTTCGGATGATAACCTGAAGGTGGACTTTTTAGGCATAGATGCATGCTGGATAGCGGTCTATGTACTTTGTCGTAATGCCCAATTAAATCTCACAATACTCATCATATCATGTATGTGCATGGTCATGCCCTCTCTATTTGTCAATTGCCCGACCGTAATTTGTTCACCCAACATGCTATTTATCTTATGGGAGAGACACCTCTAGTGAACTGTGGACCCCGGTCCATTCTTTACATCCGAAATACAAATCTGCTCGCTATTGTTCTTTACTCGTTTTCCGCAAACAATCATCATCCACACTATACATCTAATCCTTTGTTACAGCAAGCCGGTGAGATTGACAACCTCACTTGTTTCGTTGGGGCAAAGTACTTTGGTTGTGTTGTGCAGGTTCCACGTTGGCGCCGGAATCTCCGGTGTTGCGCCGCACTACATCCCGCCGCCATCAACCTTCGACGTGCTTCTTGGCTCCTCCTGGTTCGATAAACCTTGGTTTCTTTCTGAGGGAAAACTTGCCGCTGTACGCATCACACCTTCCTCTTGGGGTTCCCAACGGACGCGTGCTGTACGCGTATCAAGCATATTTTCTGGCGCCGTTGCCGGGGAGATCAAGACACGCTGCAAGGGGAGTCTCCACAATCTAATCTCTTTACTTTGTTTTTGTCTTGCTTTATTTTATTTACTACTTTGTTTGCTGCATTATATCAAAACACAAAAAAATTAGTTGCTAGCTTTACTTTATTTACTGTCCTGCACTCTATATCAAAAACACAAAAAAATTAGTTACTTGCATTTACTTTATCTAGTTTGCTTTATTTACTACTGCTAAAATGGCCACTCCTGAAAATACTAAGTTGTGTGACTTCACAACCACAAATAATAATGATTTCTTATGCACACCTATTGATCCACCTGCTACTACAGCAGAATTCTTTGAAATTAAACCTGCTCTACTGAATCTTGTTATGCGAGAGCAATTTTCTCAGTGTTAGTTCGATGATGCTGCTGCCCATCTCAATAATTTTGTTGAACTATGTGAAATGCAAAAGTATAAAGATGTAGATGGTGACATTATAAAATTAAAATTGTTTCCTTTCTCCTTAAGAGGAAGAGCTAAAGATTGGTTGCTATCTCTGCCTAAGAATAGTATTGATTCATGGACTAAATGCAAGGATGCTTTTATTGGTAGATATTATCCCCTGCTAAAATTATATCTTTGAGGAGTAGCATAATGAATTTTAAACAATTGGATAATGAGCATGTTGCACAAGCTTGGGAAAGAATGAAATCTTTTGTTAAAAATTGCCCAACCCATGGACTCGACTACTTGGATGATCATCCAAACCTTTTATGCAGATCTGAACTTTTCTTCGCGGAACCTATTGGATTCAGCTGCTGGAGGTACCTTTATGTCCATCACTCTTGGTGAGGCAACAAAGCTTCTTGATAATATGATGATTAATTACTCTGAATGGCACACGGAAAGAGCTCCACAAGGTAAGAAGGTAAATTCCGTCGAAGAAACCTCCTCCTTGAGTGATAAGATTGATGCTATTATGTCTATGCTTGTGAATGATAGGACTAATGTTGATCCTAATAATGTTCCGTTAGCTTCATTGGTTGCCCAAGAAGAACATGTTGATGTGAACTTCATTAAAAATAATAATTTCAACAACAATGCTTATCTGAACAATTCTAGTAATAACTATAGGCCATATCCTTATAATAATGGTAACGGTTATGGTAATTCTTATGGGAATTCTTACAACAATAATAGGAACACACCCCTGGACTTGAAGCTATGCTTAAAGAATTTATTAGTACACAAACTGCTTTTAACAAATCTGTTGAGGAAAAGCTCAATAAAATTGATATTCTCGCTTCTAAAGTTGATAGTCTTGCCTCGATGTTGATCTTTTGAAATCGAAAGTTATGCCTAATAAGGATATTGAAAATAAAATTGTTACTACAGCAAATGCCATCCAAGTTAGAATTAATGAGAATATAAGATTGATGGTCGAATTGCATGCTAGGTGGGAAAGAGAAGAAAATGAAAAACTAGCTAAAGAGAACAATGTAGCTAAAGTTTGGACTATTACCACCACTAGTAATGTTAATGATTCACATGTTGCTGCGCCTCCTACTAATAATGGTGAAAGAATTGGTGTTGGCAATGTTTTCACTTCTAATGCAAAGCCTGCAAAACTGCCGGAAACTGCTAAAACTGCTGAAACTGCCTGTGATAAAACTGCTGAAATTTTTTCCAACATTGGGGATGATGATCCCATTGCTTTAGATTATAATGGTTTGGATTTTGATGATTGCCACATCTCTGAAGTTATAAAGTTCTTACAAAAACTTGCTAAGAGTCCCAATGCTAGTGCTATAAACTTGGCTTTCACAAAACATATTACAAATGCTCTCATAAAAGCTAGAGAGGAGAAACTAAAACTTGAAACTTCTATTCCTAGAAAGCTAGAGGATGGTTGGGAGCCCATCATTAAGATGAAGGTAAATGACTTTGATTGTAATGCTTTATGTGATCTTGGTGCAAGTATTTCCGTTATGCCTAAGAAAATTTATAATATGCTTGACTTGCCACCATTGAAAAATTGTTATTTGGATGTTAATCTTGTTGATAATGCTGCAAAGAAACCTTTGGGGAGAGTTGATAATGTTCGCATTACCGTTAACAATAACCTTGTCCCCGTTGATTTTGTTGTCTTGGATACTGAATGCAATGCATCTTGTCCCATAATATTGGGAAGAATTTTTCTTCGAATTGTTGGAGCTATCATTGATATGAAGGAAGATAATATTAAATATCAATTTCCTCTCAAGAAAGGTATGGAACACTTCCCTAGAAAGAGAATGAAGTTACCTTTTGATTCTATTATTAGAGCAAGTTATGATGTTGATACTTCGTCTCTTGATAACACTTGATACACACTGCGCCTAGCTGAAAGGCGTTAAAGAAAAGCGCTTATGGGAGACAACCCATGTTTTTACTACAGTATTTTATTTTATATTTGAGTCTTGGAAGTTTTTTACTACTGTAGCAACCTCTCCTTATCTTAGTTTTGTGCATTGTTGTGCCAAGTAAAGTTGTTGATAGTAAGGTTCATACTAGATTTGGATTACTGCGCAGAAACAGATTTCTTTGCTGTCACGAATTTCGACTACTGTAGATTTGGAAGTTTTTTACTACTGTAGCAACCTCTCCTTATCTTAGTTTTGTGCATTGTTGCCTCTCTGTAGGTAGCTCAGAAAAATATGCCAATTTACGTGCGTGATCCTCAGATATTTACGCAACTTTCATTCAATTTGGGCATTTTCATTTGAGCAAGTCTGTTGCCTCAATAAAATCCGTCTTTACGGACTGTTCTGTTTTGACAGATTCTGCCTTTTATTTCGCATTGCCTCTTTTGCTATGATGGATGAATTTCTTTGCTCCATTAATGTCCAGTAGCTTTATGCAATGTCCAGAAGTGTTAAGAATGATTATGTCACCTCTGAACATGTGAATTTTTATTATGCACTAACCCTCTAATGAGTTGTTTCGAGTTTGGTGTAGAGGAAGTTTTCAAGGATCAAGAGAGGGAGATGATACAATATGATCAAGGAGAGTGAAAGCTCTAAGCTTGGGGATGCCCCGGTGGTTCACCCCTGCATATTTTAAGAAGACTCAAGCGTCTAAGCTTGGGGATGCCCAAGGCATCCCCTTCTTCATCGACAACATTAGCGGGTTCCTCCCCTGAAACTATATTTTTATTCCATCACATCTTATGTGCTTTGCTTGGAGCATCGGTTTGTTTTTGTTTTTGTTTTTGTTTGAATAAAATGGATCCTAGCATTCATTGTGTGGGAGAGAGACACGCTCCGCTGTTGCATATGGACAAATATGTCCTTAGGCTTTACTCATAGTATTCATGGCGAAGGTTGAATCTTCTTCGTTAAATTGTTATATGGTTGGAATTGGGAAATGCTACATGTAGTAATTCTAAAATGTCTTGAATAATTTGATACTTGGCAATTGTTGTGCTCATGTTTAAGCTCTTTCATCATATACTTTGCACCCATTAATGAAGAAATACATAGAGCTTGCTAAAATTTGGTTTGCATATTTGGTCTCTCTAAAGTCTAGATAATTTCTAGTATTGGTTTTGAACAACAAGGAAGACGGTGTAGAGTCTTATAATGTTTACAATATGTCTTTTATGTGAGTTTTTCTGCACCGGTTCATCCTTGTGTTTGTTTCAAATAACCTTGCTAGCCTAAACCTTGTATCGAGAGGGAATACTTCTCATGCATCCAAAATCCTTGAGCCAACCACTATGCCATTTGTGTCCACCATACCTACCTACTACATGGTATTTCTCCGCCATTCCAAAGTAAATTGCTTGAGTGCTACCTTTAAAATTTCCATTCTTTACCTTTGCAATACATAGCTCATGGGACAAATAGCTTAAAAACTATTGTGGTATTGAATATGTACTTATGCACTTTATCTCTTATTAAGTTGCTTGTTGTGCGATAACCATGTTTCGGGGACGCCATCAACTACTCTTTGTTGAATATCATGTGAGTTGCTATGCATGTCCGTCTTTTCTGAAGTAAGGGAGATTTACCACTCATTTAATGGTTAGAGCATGCATATTGTTAGAGAAGAACACTGGGCCGCTAACTAAAGCCATAAATCATGGTGGAAGTTTCAGTTTTGGACATATATCCTCAATCTCATATGAGAACACTAATTGTTGCTACATGCTTATGCATTAAAGAGGAGTCCATTATATGTTGTCTATGTTGTCCCGGTATGGATGTCTAAGTTGAGAATAATCAAAAGCGAGAAATCCAAATGCGAGCTTTCTCCTTAGACCTTTGTACGAGCGGCATGGAGGTACCCCTTTGTGACACTTGGTCAAAACATGTGTATTGCGATAATCCCGGTAATCCAAGCTAATTAGGACAAGGTGCGGGCACTATTAGTATACTATGCATGAGGCTTGCAACTTGTAAGATATAATTTACATGATACACATGCTTTATTACTACCGTTGACAAAATTGTTTCTTGTTTTCAAAACCAAAGCTCTAGCACAAATATAGCAATCAATGCTTCCCTCTGCGAAGGGCCTTTCTTTTACTTTTATGTTGAGTCAGTTCACCTATCTCTCTCCACCTCAAGAAGCAAACACTTGTGTGAACTGTGCATTGATTCCTACATACTTGCATATTGCACTTGTTATATTACTCTATGTTGACAATATCCATGAGATATACATGTTACAAGTTGAAAGCAACCGCTGAAACTTAATCTTCCTTTGTGTTGCTTCAATACCTTTACTTTAATTTATTGCTTTATGAGTTAACTCTTATGCAAGACTTATTGATGCTTGTCTTGAAGTACTATTCATGAAAAGTCTGTTATCACCAGAATTTGACCGGATCAGAGGTGGGCCGCGATTAAAGATGGGCTTGAAGAATACATATGGAAGAAATACATGAATCGGCCTTGTATACAAAGTTTGGGCTAGTTTGCCCGTGTATCTGTAAATATAGTAGGATACGTGTCGGTTAGATAGAGTTTGGCTCGTGCCCGGTTGGGATTATTCCCACGTTAGAAAGTCTACGGACTATAAATATGTATCTAGGGTTTCTGAAATAAACAACAATCACGTTCACCACAAACCAATCTAGGCGCATCGCCAACTCCCTTGTCTCGAGGGTTTCTTCCGGGTAAGCATCATGCTGCCTAGATTGCATCTTGTGATCTAGGCAGTACACGTTTATTCGCTGTCCATGCGTTGCTCGTGCTGAAGCCTTGTTGATGGCGAGCAACGTAGTTATCATAGATGTGTTAGGGTTAGCATTGTTTCATCGTATCATATGCTTTCGTCCGTGCAACCCTTAGACATCTAGCCGCCCTTACACCTATCTTAGGTGTAAGGGCGGCACCTCGCTTGATCATTATTTAGTAGATCCGATCCGTTATGATTGCTCCTTGTTCTTCAAGGATTAGTTTAATATCTGCATAGTTAGGCCTTACAAACGGGTTGAAGGATCCAAGTGGCACGTAGGGTGTAGTTTGCTAGCCCTAGACAGGATGTTCCGGGGATCAACTTCATGTTGGTTTTTAGGCCTTGTCTAGGGTCGGTTTATGATCACCGTGCGTGGCCGCCGAGGCTCAATCACGCGTAGGATGTTCCGATTATGTGGTGAAAACCCTAAATCGTAGTAGGTCGTGTTAGCTTTATTTCGATCAAGCGGGACCACCATGTGATCGTACACCTCGTGCGAATCGTGGGTGGGTCGGCTCCTTGAGCCGATTCACGGGACAACCCGAGAGCCGATCGAGGCTCGTATTTAATGTTTACGTGTATGCCATGCAGGAAACTAAGCGAGGCACATCCATCACCTTCCTGACCAGGTATAGGTCAGGTGGCACGCCCTTGCACCAGCATCGGACGTGCGTGCCGAGCCTTTGCGGGCTGTCGCTCGAGGGACCAGGGCCAGCCGCAGTCCTGGGAGCCTCCCGGCTCTACTGTGTTGCCCGTCGCTGCTCGCCGGTGGGTTTCTGACCGCAACACATTCTGGCACGCCCGGTGGGAGCGTCTTCGACATCAACTGCATCGCCATCTACGTCTGAGATGGCGGAAGGTACTCCGGTCACGTACGAGGATCTGACTGAGGAGCTCAAGAAGAATTATGACGAGGTCAAAGCGATCCTCGAGGCCGACCTCATCGGCTCTTTCCAGAGAACCCGCTCACACGGCATCAGGTGGAAAGGCTTCTCACCTGAAGGCGCGCTCGATGGAGTGGACCTGTCCGCCCCGTCGAAGAACGCACCGGGTCTCCGCGTCGGAGATTAATTTCATGGTAGCTCGGCCGCCGCACCGCCATTCCGAGAGCCTCGGTGAACACTTTGGAGCGTGTCGCTCTTCGGGTGATCCAGAAATCATGAGGCATCGGTACTCTCCGTCGGGACCAGCTCTAGGGACTCACCAAGGAGAGATGCCACTCCGAGTCCCGACCACCGCTGCCATTCGCGTTGGCAGCACCGGAAGTGCCGAGTTCACCGGCATACGTCGTCTACAAGATCGGTGGTGACCCTAGTGATTACCGGTTCTTGCATGAGGCGCCTAAGGAGATCCCTCACGGATACACGTGCACATACGTGCCGGATCGAAATGAATCGGGCACTCACGAACCGGACCGCAACAGACAGGGACTTCTAGAACAGACAGGAGGAACTTCGGGAACAGATCTTGAGAAGCGTACGTGGCTAGCTAAGTATGCCACTCCGATAAACCTCCGAGCCCAACTCCTGCAGCTTGGCTCGGAGCTTGAGAAGCAAGCGTGGCTGGCTAAGTATGCCACTCCGGCGAATCTTCGTAGTTCGACTCCTGCAGCCAGCACCGCGGATCAGATCAGTACAATCTTGAGAGACCAGTTTGGCATGGTGCCGAAAAGGAGGGCAATCGGCTATTCCAAGCCGTACCCCAACGAGTACGAGTTGATCCCGCTACCACCCAAATATCGGCTCCCTGAATTCTCCGAATTTAGTGGATCAGATGGTTCCAGCTCAATCGAGCATGTGAGCCGATATTTGGCACAGCTGGGCACGATCTCAGCATCAGATGAGCTGCGTGTGAGGTTCTTTGCACAGTCCCTCACAGGATCGGCTTTCGGGTGGTACACATCGCTACCACCAGACTCAATCCGGACTTGGAAGCAGTTGGAGGAGCAGTTCCACATGCAGTATCACTCAGAGGCTTCCGAGGCTGGCATTGCCGATCTAGCACAAGTACGACGAAGCGCGGAGAAACGAGTGTCGAATACATCCAGCGCTTTAGGACCGTTAGGAACCGATGCTATTCGGCTCGTGTGACCGAAAAGAAGCAGTCGAGTTGGCGGTGGTGGGTCTCGCATCACCGATCAAGGATGTGGCCTCCCAAGCGTACTACCCTTCACTGGCGCACATGGTGCAGAAGCTGTCATTATATGAACAGCGCCACCCAGACGTATACCAGGATAAATTCAAGCGTGCGGTGGTCCTGGTTGAGGCAGATGAAGATGAAGGCTCTCCGGGAGATCAAGAGGTAGCAGTGGCTGAACGGACTCGGGGGGGCAAGCCCCGTGTCCTGCAAGTGGGTTAAGCCACAAGGTCCTCCAAGAGGGTTTGACTTCGATGTGACCAAGGCCGAACAGATTTTCGACCTCTTACTTAAGGAGAAGCAGCTAAAGGTACCCGAAGGCCACAAAATCCCCACGGCGCAGGAGCTGAACGGGAAGCCATACCGCAAATGGCATAACACGTTCACCCATGCCACCAACGACCGCAGGGTGTGGCGTCGGCAGATCCAAATGGCGATAGAACAAGGGCGTCTAATTTTCAGCCAGTACGCCATGAAAGTCGACACACACCCCTTTCCCGCCGTTAACATGGTGGAGTGCACTTACCCTGGGAAGTGCCAGCCAGGTTTCTCGTTCAACATCAACATGGTAGGACCTGGGCACCACCCTGGTAAGGACAGAGACGAGGGCAGCTGCTCCCATAGCAAGGATACAGAGGAAGCCGTTCCACGCGATCGGCTCCGGCACGATGGCAAGCGCTACATCACATAGGGAGAAGTGAAGAATGTGAGATATCAGCGACCCCTCTCTGATCACCTCCTCAACAAATACGTGAGTCAATACGACCAACGCCGATGATACGACAACGATGACGAAAGAGATCGTCTGGCTAGCAGGTACGCTAGGAGACATCGTCGGCATGATCGCGACGAGGAGAGATATGAGCGCCACGCCAAGCAAGAATCAAGAGAGCAAGACGACGTGGATAGGCACTGGGACTATCCCTTCTTCAGACACTGCTGGGATTCAGTAATGAGCCGATTGCCTACAATCGGCAACCGCCTGAATGTAGACAGAAGAAGAAGGATGCAGCTAACGTGTTCGTGTTCAAACGTCTAGGGCCTCTCCCGCCTCGGAACAAGTACGCTGAGTCCTCTCGGGTGGAGGATCTCGAGGAACTAGAGGACGATGATGAAGAAGAAGATAAGTACCACCGGCCAAGGTGGTGCCCTGATGGACTCAGCCGTTCCCAAAAGCGTAGGGTTCAGCGGCTACGTGGTTTGGAGGAAGCCGAAAGGTTATACCTGCACACGTTAAGGAAGGCGCGGCCTGATCTGGCCGCGAAAATTCAGCGAACTCGGACGAAGAAGGACGGCCACAAAAGAAAGAGTGGCGCCCGGACAAAAGAAAGCCGATGATGAGACATCGGCCGGCACAAACATGGTGTTCATCCTTCCGACGGAGTTTAGTGCTCCAGGATTAGACGAAGCACCCGTGGCACAACTTGACTGCGGCCCACGGCCAGTTATCTTTGAGAAGCCTCGAGAAAGAAGCTACGGACATATGAAGGCCCCGTACTTGCGAGGTTATATCAATGGGCAGCCTCGTCAACAAGATGCTGGTGGACACCGGAGCGGCAGATCAACATTATGCCATACTCCATGCTACGTCGGTTGGGACGCTCTAGCTCGGACCTGATCAAGACCAACGTTACACCGAGCGATTTCAACGGCCAAGCATCCGACGCACAAGGTGTTCTCGAACGTGGATCCGACCGTAGGAAGGAAAACCATCCCTACGACGTTCTTTATTATCGATAGCAAGAGCACCTACGATGTCCTGCTAGGGAGAGATTGGATCCACGCCAACTGTTGCATTCCATCCACGATGCACCAATGCTTAATACAGTGGGATGGAGATGAAGTAGAGGTCGTCCACGCGGATCACTCAGCCGAGATTTCAACGGCCGGCATGAACGTTTGGGAGACGACAGGCCAAGAGCCACTCTCGTGCATCAATTTGGACGACTGCGAGCGCATCGACGTGACGAAGGACGGGGTTAGGCTGGTCTTATCCACAGGCCTGACCGTATAGCAAGAACAAATCTATGGACGAACGTGGCGAGGCCGATCCTTGTGATCGGCCCCAAAGATCTATGGACAAACATTGCAAAACCCTCAGTTAGCGATTCAATCAACATGGAGGCCGATTCCAGCAATCGGCCAAAATTATCCTCACCATACGTTCTGCCTGTGTCCAACGTCGATCTAACGGGCAACGGGTTTACGTCGGCTGATGAGCTGGAAGAAGTCAACATTGGTCCTAACGGAGCCGACGTTCAAATACAGTGCCTTGGCTAACTACGAGCCGATATCCGCAGTTACCTGGCAGATTCGGCTCGGTGGGCACCTAATCAGATGAACATGTGCGATACATGTGCAGTGAAATATTGGGGGCCGATAGAAAAATCGGCCAGTAAAAAAAAATTTCATGATGTACAGCCGATGCACGGACATCGACTTTAGAACTAAGAAGCAAAGCCGATGCACAGACATCGACTCTAGTACAAATTGCACAGGATCTACCAGCTGCGTGTTCAAGACGCGGATTTCGACCAAGTCGGTCTTCAGGTCAGCTTCGAGGCCTTCTGCTTCTTCGATGGAGTGAACGATGAGAGCATGCTCAGCTTCAATGAGCCGTCGCCTGAACCTTCTCTTCGAGGACCTCCAACCCTTTGCGCAAGGTCGCCGCTCGGCGCGTCTGTCGGACGTGTCATCGGCTTGCGAGAAGAAGAGGTTAGCCGATAAGAACGACAAGGGGTCGCAGGCCAAATCAGCCGAGGAAAGGATGGAGTTACGTTTGGTATCTCCTGGTTTAATGGAGAGGCTTGCGGTTCTTTGCGAGCTTTCTTGATGCATCGGCTCTCCGTGCGTAGGCTGCCCTGCCCTCGCTTTGATGAGAGTTTGGGAAACGGCAGGTTCGCAGGCCGACCTTTTCTTGAAAGCCGACGGTGGCAAGTCCGGCTGGTCTCGCGTGGTGGTTTTCTCGGATTTGCTCGAGCTCGGGTCCATTTGTCCGAACCGTGTGTCCTCACCGCTGTTCTCGCCTTGACCGAGGCTCGGGGGCAGCTGACCCGGTAGATACTCTGTTTTTGGAAGCCGATTGGGGTGTCACTCGGCCGGCTCCCGCATCATAACCTTCTTCAAAGGTGGTGAGTTCTTGCAGGAGAAGATCACTGGAGCTGGTGGGAGGAATTCAAAGGGGGATCCATCATCATTGACAGGCTTTGGGCCATCTTGTTGCTGCAAAGAAACAGAGCAGGGTATAAAGCATCACTGGAAACTATCGCGAGGAGATTTGCGAGCAAGTGGCACCCGTTCGCGTAAGTATCGCCTTCAGCGTCAAGATGTTTCAGCAACGGTCCTAGGGCTCTCCTGAAGGCATGGGTCTTCCACATTATCCACCAGATCTCAAAGTCGGAGAGATGAAGGATAGATTGTGAGGGACCGATGCGTTGCCATCGGCTCATTGAGCATTGACCAAGTTGACAATCGCTCCTTAGTCGAAGAGATGAAGGACCGATGCGTTGCCATCGGCTCATTGAGCATTGGCTAAGTTGACAATCGGCAAAGTCAGTATGAGGGGAAATCGGCTAAATTAGCATAAAGGAAATCGGCAAAATCAAATTGGAGGAAATTCTTCATTGCTAAACGGGATTTCTTACATAAAGAGCTGATTGCTCTCAAAAGGAAGTACCAGGGGATACATTGCCCCATCTACTACTACTGATCCTATGCTAAGGGTCCTATCTATGGGCCGTCGCTGCCCTCATCGTCGCCGTCGTCGCCGCTGTCGGCGCTACTCCCGGCGGACTCGTCGCCGCTGCTGCCGCGGCCGCCGACAGGGCCCTCGTTGTCCTCGTCTTCCTCGTCAGCGTCGTCGTCACTGTCGAAGTCGCTGAGGTTCCCCGGCCAGGGGCAGAAGCGCTTGGCCGGCGGTTCATCGGAGGAGGTGTCGTCCTCCTCCTCCTCCTCCTCCTCCTCGAAGGAGATGAAGTCGTCCCAGGAGAAGCGATCGTCATCGCTCTCCTCCTCCGTTTCCCTGTCGGCAAGGAAGCGGAGGTCACTTTCCCCATTGGTCGAGGACTTGTCGTCCTCAGACCAGACGGAGAAGTCGTGACTGGACTCGTCCCCGTCTTCTATGGCGCGGCGAATGTTGGCCTCGTGGGCCTCCTCCGGGCCCCACTCCGGCGTCGGCTCGCGGGAGGGGGAGGACTGGGTGGAAAGACCCGACGAGGCAGAGGAGGAAGAAGACATGGTGGCGGAGGAGGGCTTTTGGAGTGCTAATGCAAAGGGGATGAAGAAGTGAACTGCAGGATGCGGTTAAAATAAAGGGATATAGTGGAGATTCAATGCCACAAGCAGCTTCCGAGGAAGTGGTGCCCAAAGAAAAAAAAATTTGCCGAGTCACGCGGAGAAGTGGAGGAGGCAAGGCATCATGATGAAGGATACCGCGACGGTTCCGCTTCCGCCACGACATGACCCGACGAAGAAAGCGGAGTGATTTTGGAATTGTCATTTCCAAAACCAGGGGGCATGTGTTATCACCGTAATTTGACCGGATCGAGGTGGGCCGCGATTAAAGATGGGCTTGAAGAATACATATGGAAGAAATACATGAATCGGCCTTGTATACAAAGTTTGGGCTAGTTTGCCGTGTATCTGTAAATATAGTAGGATACGTGTCGGTTAGATAGAGTTTGGCTCGTGCTCGGTTGGGATTATTCCCACGTTAGAAAGTCTACGGACTATAAATATGTATCTAGGGTTTCTGAAATAAACAACAATCACGTTCACCACAAACCAATCTAGGCGCATCGCCAACTCCCTTGTCTCGAGGGTTTCTTCCGGTAAGATCATGTCGCCTAGATCGCATCTTGCGATCTAGGCAAGACACGTTTATTCACTATTCATGCGTTGCTCGTGGCCGAAGCCTTGTTGATGGCGAGCAACGTAGTTATCATAGATGTGTTAGGGTTAGCATTGTTTCATCGTATCATATGCTTTCGTCCGTGCAACCCTTAGACATCTAGCCGCCCTTACACCTATCTTAGGTGTAAGGGCGGCACCTCGCTTGATCATTATTTAGTAGATCCGATCCGTTATGATTGCTCCTTGTTCTTCAAGGATTAGTTTAATATCTCGCATAGTTAGGCCTTACAAACGGGTTGAAGGATCCAAGTGGCACGTAGGGTGTAGTTTGCTAGCCCTAGACAGGATGTTCCGGGGATCAACTTCATGTTGGTTTTTAGGCCTTGTCTAGGGTCGGTTTATGATCACCGTGCGTGGCCGCCAGGCTCAATCACGCGTAGGATGTTCCGATTATGTGGTGAAAACCCTAAATCGTAGTAGGTCGTGTTAGATTTATTTCGATCAAGCAGGACCACCATGTGATCGTACACCTCGTGCGAATCGTGGGTGGATCGGCTCCTTGAGCCGATTCACAGGACAACCTGAGAGCCGATCGAGGCTCGTATTTAATGTTTACGTGTATGCCATGCAGGAAACTAAGCGAGGCACATCCATCACCTTCCTGACCAGGTATAGGTCAGGTGGCACGCCCTTGCACCAAGCATCGGACGTGCGTGCCGAGTCTTTGCGGGCCGTCGCTCGAGGGACCAGGGCCAGCCGCAGTCCTGGGAGCCTCCCGGCTCTACTGTGTTGCCCGTCGCTGCTCGCCGGTGGGTTTCTGACCGCAACAAAGTCATTGATTTATGATTCAGTTGTTTACTCATGTCATTACCATTGTTTTGATCGCTGCATTCATTACATATGCTTACAATAGTATGATCAAGGTTATGATGGCATGTCACTCCAGAAATTATCTTTGTTATCGTTTACTCGCTCGGGACGAGCAGAACTAAGCTTGGGGATGCCGATACGTCTCCGACGTATCGATAATTTCTTATGTTCCATGCCACATTATAGATGATATCTACATATTTTATACACATTATATGTCGTATTTATGCATTTTCCGGCACTAACCTATTAACGAGATGCCGAAGAGCCGATTGTTGTTTTCTCGCTGTTTTTGGTTTCAGTAAATCCTAGTAAGGAAATATTCTCGGAATTGGACGAAATCAACGCCCGGGGTCCTATTTTTGCACGAAGCTTCCGTAAGACCGAGGGGAAAGGAAGTGGGGCCACGAGGCGCCGCCACAACAGGGCGGCGCGGCCCAGGTCTTGGCCGCGCGGCCCGGTGTGTGGGGCCCTCGTGTGGCCCCCGCGTTGCCCTTCCGCCTACTTAAAGCCTTCGTCGCGAAACCCCCGCATCGAGAGCCACGATACGGAAAACCTATCGAGACGCCGCCGCCGCCAATCCCATCTCGGGAATTCAGAGATCGCCTCCGGCACCTCCGCCGGAGAGGGGAATCATCTCCCGGAGGACTCTTCACCGCCATGGTCGCCTCCGGAGTGATGAGTGAGTAGTTCACCCCCGGACTATGGGTCCATAGCAGTAGCTAGATGGTTGTCTTCTCCTCATGTGCTTCATTGTCGGATCTTGTGAGCTGCCTAACATGATCAAGATCATCTATCCGTAATTCTATATGTTGTGTTTGTCGGGATCCGATGGATAGAGAATACTATGTTATGTTGATTATCAATCTATTACCTATGTGTTGTTTATGATCTTGCATGCTCTCCGTTATTAGTAGAGGCTCTGGCCAAGTTTTTACTCTTAACTCCAAGAGGGAGTATTTATGCTCGATAGTGGGTTCATGCCACCATTAAATGTGGGACGAGTGACGTAAAGTTCTAAGGTTGTGGATGTGCTGTTGCCACTAGGGATAAAACATTGATGCTATGTCCGAGGATGTAGTTATTGATTACATTACGCACCATACTTAATGCAATTGTCTCGTTGTTTGCAACTTAATACCGGAAGGGGTTCGGATGATAACCTCGAAGGTGGACTTTTTAGGCATAGATGCATGCTCGGATAGCGGTCTATGTACTTTGTCGTAATGCCCAATTAAATCTCACAATACTCATCATATCATGTATGTGCATGGTCATGCCCTCTCTATTTGTCAATTGCCCGACTGTAATTTGTTCACCCAACATGCTATTTATCTTATGGGAGAGACACCTCTAGTGAACTGTGGACCCCGGTCCATTCTTTACATCCGAAATACAAATCTGCTGCTATTGTTCTTTACCGTTTTCTCGCAAACAATCATCATCCACACTATACATCTAATCCTTTGTTACAGCAAGCCGGTGAGATTGACAACCTCACCTGTTTCGTTGGGGCAAAGTACTTTGGTTGTGTTGTGCAGGTTCCACGTTGGCGCCGGAATCTTCGGTGTTGCGCCGCACTACATCCCGCCGCCATCAACCTTCGACGTGCTTCTTGGCTCCTCCTGGTTCGATAAACCTTGGTTTCTTTCTGAGGGAAAACTTGCCGCTGTACGCATCACACCTTCCTCTTGGGGTTCCCAACGGACGCGTGATGTACGCGTATCATGGAGCTCGCCCCAACCTTGTGAAGGAACCACCGCCTCGACCGGTGCCTTAGTGGAGAAGGGGGAGCTCCTTTGTGGAGCTCTCTCGAGGAAGAAGGTGAGGCCTTCCTTCGTGGTGTGGCCGCCTAGCCTCTTGTGTGAGGCCAGCACCTCCTCAATGCAGACGTACTCCCTTTTATGGGAGGAACTGCGGGAAACAAACCTCGCCTCGTCTCCGCGCCCTCCGGTTGTCCCGCTCCTTACTTTGACTATCATATTTGGTTCCTTTACTTGTTGCACTAGACTAGGACCATACTAGGATCACCTCGAATAACAAAGCTATCACCTTTACTTCCGTTGCACTAAAAATTGAAAAAGGCTAAAAATTGTGTAGCGTCCATTCACCCCCCCCTCTTGTTCGCTACGATCCGTTCAATTGGTATCAGAGCAAGGTTTTCTTGCTCGAGCTTTACCGCGTAAGAAATGGCCGAACAAGAGAAGGATGTGAATGGGCTCCTTCCGGTGAGCAATCACCTCCACCATCAATCGCCGATAGCACTCCGGCTACTTTGGATGACCTCAAGAAATTGGAGTCATCCATTGTATGTCAAATGAAGGCTATGATGATGGAGTTGATGGCTCCAAAACCAACCCCATCATAGATCCTAAGGCAAGTGCCGATATTCCTCCACAACAAGTCAACACCCTTCCTCTTGTTGGTTTTGTCACGCAATCGACAAAACAACCTCGAGAAGGGGATCTTGAGGATGTTGGCACTTCATCAAAAGGGAAGGATGAACCACCGGTTGCGGGACAATTAGGGGGTAATCACGCGGTGCCTCCACCAAGTGATTACACCGTAAATGTTCCAATACCTATGCCTCATATTTTATCTCATGGTTCACCACCGCTACTTGAGTCTCATAGTTTTGAAAATTGGCAATTCTTAATGAGTTCTCATGTGCGCAGCGCTTCTACCGAGCATTGGCGCATCATCGAGGAGGGTTATTCACCACGAGACCCAAAGAACTTGACAAGAAGAGAGGTGGTGGATGAACAACTCAACTCCACCGCCATCAACATGATTCACATGGTCGTCACGCCCAAGGACCGCGCTCATATTCTCTCTCTCAAGACCGCCAAGGAAGCATGGGATAAACTCGACAAGCTCTTCCTCGAAAATGAGAGCATTCAAAGCTCTCGTTTCGATGAAGTGAACAACATGGCCGACAACTTCGTCATGAATGAGGGAGAATCGCCCAAAGAGATGTACCGGCACCTTATCGCTCTTGTCGTACAAATGCAAGATCTTGGAGCAACATTTGTGGATGACTCTTGGATCAAGCGGAAGTTCTACAACGCTCTCCTTCCGTACGACGAAGTGAAGTTGACGACCATCCACCAAAACGCCTCCTTCCGCGCTATGACATCCGATGAAGTCCTTAGTGAAGTCATCGCTTTGGACATCTCCAAGAAGAATGCTGAAGATCTTGTTGCTCGCGGTCACAACACCTGCAAGCCCAACCTTGCGTTGAAGATGAAGGAGCATGAAGCTAGTGAGAGCGATGAGAATCCCATTGAGTGGGGTCCGGATGATCTCGAGGCCAACTATCATGAACATATGTCTCTTGCCGCCAAGAGTTTTTGGAGTGGGAACAAGACACGAAGCTCAAGGCCGAGGAGATACTTTCCTCATGATTCTACCAGATACTCCTCCAAGAGTCCAAGGGAGGATCAAAAGGGGAGATCATGCTACAATTGCAGCGACAAAAGTCATTTTGTTGCGGATTGTATCTTTGAGAGAAGGCAAGACAATGGTGGAAGGCTCATCCGAAAGAGCAAGTACAAATCCCTCTCCAAAGGTTTCTCCAAGTTCTCCTCAAACTCCGATGACACCAAGGTCTCCTTCACCAAGAAGCCTAGAGCCTTCATTATCCGTGAGGAGTACTCCTCCGATGAAGGTGATGAGCGTGAAGACAAGGGTTCGAACAAAAAGGAAGAGGGAGTGGCCGCCATCGCCATTTCGAATCCCTCCATCTCCCTCTTCCACTCTCCAAATGAGAACCTCGTCACCAACAACTCTCGTTGCCTTGTGGCAAAGGTATTGTTGGAGGTAGAACCCCTTTCCGAACCTACACCTTCCTCTAATGCTATATCTTTTGTGGGTTTGGATGATCCTCTCACTAGCATGCTAGGGGATCAAGGCCGTATTGAGGAAAAGGAGAGGCTTGAGAAGGAGGCGGAATTAGAGCTTATCTCTCTCACTCAAGCTCATGAGGAAGAGTTGTGCATGCGCATGTCTCTTGAAGCTAGTGCTATTGTTCTCAAAGACTCCAACAACTCCTTCATCTCCCAACTCATTAAGGACCGAGACTATGCTCTTGGTTGGGTGGATGAGCTCAAGACGAAGAAGCGCTATCTTGAAGAAAACCATGAATGGTTGCTTGAGGATGTTGCAACCCTCACCAAGAACTTCAATCCTTGGAGAGTAAGTTTGTGCTCCTATCCGAGATGAGGAGGCATCCTCAAGAATAAGCGTACAAGAAGGAAGAAGATGAAGGCCCCAATTCATGTTGTGATAAGCTCCTTGATGAAGTTTGCTCTTTAAGAAGACATAATGCAAGACTCTTGGAAGTCAATTCTCTCCAAGAGGAAGCCTTGGATGAGTACTATTGCTTGAGTAAAGAGAAGGTGCCATGTTGCGATCATGAAGAAGAGATTGTCACTCTAAATAGACACAAGGCCAAGCTCAAGGAAGTGAATGATATGCAAAATGAGTCCTTGATGGAGTGGAATCGCTTGAGCAAGGAAGAGGTTACTTGTTGTAACCATGAGGAAGAAATTGCCTCTCTAAAGAGGATCAAGGCCAACCATATGGTGATCAAGTCCATGCAAGATGAAGCGTTGAAAGAGTACCATCTCGCAAGCAAAGACCACATTTGTTGCAACCATGAAGACGACATTGCCACCTTAGAAAGACACAAGCGTTTGCTCTTGAAAAGGAATTCCCTTCTAGAAGAAGCATTGTTAGAGCATTTCCGGGTGAATAAGGAGAAAGAGGTTCAATTGTTTGACATCACTCACCCTCACCCGGATCATGAATATGAAATCAATCGTTTGAAGTCCAAAATTGAAAGTATCCAAATCCAAGCCCAATACTTGGAAGGAGTCATTGAAGCTAGAGCCGAAGCCAATGAGGGCTCTTGCAATGAAGGAGAAGTGGCCATAAAGCCAAAGAAGAAGAGAGGAAGAAGGATCAAGATAAAGAAGAACATCATGATAGGACCCATTGAAAAATGGGTTCTTATATCCAAGTCTTGATCCATGAAGGTCTTTGCTTCCGGTGGTGCTTATTGGATGGTTGATGTGGAAGTCACAAGTCTTATGACCGGAAGCAAGGGATTTGTTGTCATCCTCGAGCCATCTCTTTCTATCATCTCTCATGGCGACAACACAAGCAAGCTTAAAGGTATTGGGCCTTGACAAGGTAGTGGTAACACTCAACCTTGTCAAGACCCTTGTTTACAATGTTCTTTCCGTTCATCGTTTCACACGCTTGGGTCTTTGTACCTTTTGATATGAACATATGGTGGTCCTCTTGTGGAGCAAGATACTCGTACCTTTGTTGAATATGTGGAAAGCGATATGTATGTTGTCGTGAAAGACGACATCTCTCACTCTTTGCCTATTCATTAAAGGTGACAAGGGTTGGTTATGGCTTTACCAACTATCCCATGTCAACATGAGGACTTTGCAAAGTCTCCACAAGGGAGGCCACATTCTCGGACTAATAGAAAATGTTCCCTCTTGCAAAGTTCGTGTTGTAGGACTTGCAATAAGGAGCAACAATGGAATGGAGTTCAAGTTCTACATCTTGGATGTCTTCCTTGTCAAACAAGGAATCCAACATATACTCCTCACCATATACTTTCCCCAACACCATGGGGTTGCCGGAAGCGAAAGCCTAACCTTAGTTGAAGACACTCAAATATGATGATGGAGTACGAGTCTATTGTGTGGGTTGTGGAATTGTATGATGTGACTTTTGATGAAGATGATAGTGCTTTGGAGGGGCGAAGTGCTTCTTGTGAGAAAGGAGATGCAATTCCCCCGGTCACCGTAGGAAGGAAGGGTGTTAGCTCTCGCCGACCTCAAAAGCTACCTTCTACGAGTGTCGGGGAAGGACGAAGTTCCACCTATGTGGAGCCATCTACACCACAAGGCCAAGCTTCCTCCGTTGAACAACCAAGTGAGAGTCAACCTCTTCCACAACCTCAAGTTCGGCATCAACAACAATGAGGGTCAAGGCGGGGACCTAAACCATGATGAAGATCAAGGGACCTCACAAGAATCCATCTCTATGGTCCATTCTCGCCATCAAGCAAAGGCATCAAGGCTCCTTCATAACTCAAGCAAAGTACGTTCAAGACATTCTCAAGAGAAAGATATGAATGGGCCAACGGTATAGGAACCCCAAGTACCTAAAGAGTCAACTCTCTCATGATGAGACCGTCAAGGCGATAGGACTCATGCTCTACCGTTCAACGATAAGGTTCGCTTCTCTACCTTTGTGCTTCTCATCCGGACATTGTGTCAAGAGTGGGCATTCACATACCACTTTTGTGCTATATGTCTAGATGTAAAGCACGCATGAACATATGGGGAGTGCGGTTTAAACTTATTGAGCTATCCCTCCCCCCATAATGCATAAAGAAACCCAAAACATTCTCTATTTGTCAACTAAGTGACTAATGAGCTTCATGTTGAGTTGTGGCCGTGGGTCCTAGATACATCTACGCGACATCACACCACTATACTCTTACACGGTGGCCTCGGCCATCAACCTCCTCTTTGAGGAGCTTTTGTTTTTGGGTTCTTCTTGTTTTCTTTGATCTTCTTTTGGTTTCCTTTTCCCTTTTTTCTTTTGGTTTTTCTTTTCTCCATGTTCTTCGTGGGAGATTCACCCAAGCTTGGCTTTTCATGCTTTGATTCTTGCAAGCTTGGTTGAGTAGTACCTTAACAGTTTCGACATCTAAACCTAAGCCAATACCTATCTCTTGAGCCAATTCAGTCTAAAAGCACAAGTCTACACCAAAATCTGAGTGTTTTTGAGCTTTGGAGGCTGGTACTACCGGTCCTCAGGCCGGTACTACCGTTTCAGTGCAGTATCCTGACGATTGTCAGAAGTTTGCCCTGGAGCGGTACAACCGCCCGAGGTACCGGGCAAGTACCGGTAAGCGGTACTACCGCTTGCGCCTTTGACTTAAGGTACCGGGTGGGTCGGCTTTCTTCCCAACACATCACTTTCCCCCACCCACCTCGAGTCAAAGCGCCCCCAAACTCCAAGACCTCGAGGAGACCGGCCCTGATCTCCTCCTCCGGCCATCCCCGGCCAAATCTCCTCCGTGGAGAAGCTTCCCCACCCTCTTCTCCACCATGTCCTCCGGTATGGGCTCTAATCTCTCTCTAGGGTGTGTTGAATTCCCTAGATGCATAGGTTAGGGTTTTTTGGAGTTTGTGGTGGAGAAACCTTCTTGGAAGCCTCTTCATGTACAGGGATACTAGCTAGCAACATTGTGTGATACTATGAACTTCATTGCCATGAATCTCGACCTAGGTCTAGGTGTGCTGAGCTTGAGCGGTAGTATCGCTCGTTCACGAACGGTACTACCGGTTCAAGCGGTACTACCGGTCCAGGTCCCGGTACTACCGCTATGTCTGATTTCACCTATGTTGCTTGTTAGTGTCCTTTTTGATCTTTAACTCCAAGGCTTGTGCACTTATCCCCTATTCCCTCTACAACCTATGCTGTTCACAGGTCCATCCAAGTCCCGTAGTGGCGCCAAGGTCAAGCCTCCTTCTCGTCGTCACCGAGAGGAAGAAGAGCAAGAAGAGATTGTCTCGACAAGGAGCACCAAACTCCAAAGGGAAGCAGCAACGGCAGCTAGCAAAAGGACCACCTCGGGACCTCAAAAGTCTACGACTTCTCTCAAGAAAGACCAATTCTTGCAAGTACGAGGAGACAATCCGTACTTTTTCCAAGGAACTCTCGTCAGTGCCCCAATCCCTTCTTCTACCACGCCGATCAAGAAAGGATTTACAATGATGTCTATGGGTCAAAGGAGTTCAATTGTTGCCCGCAATACTCCATCAACATGGACAAGCTCTAAGGAGGTAATATGTCAATTCTATGCCACCGTGGTGTTTCTTGAGGATGACGGTGGTTTTCGCTCGCTAAAGTGGATGACCAAGGAGTTTGTGATGGAGGCCACGTGGCAGGAGTTTGCTAGGGGCATTGGCTATGATCTACCCGACTATGATATCAACTTCTTCCGGATTCACCTTCAAGCCAAGCCAATGGCCAAGGAAAAGATGGCCAACCTCTACATCCCCGGAAGAATGTTGTGTGGAAGTGCCAATCATCTTCTCCCCGTCTACGACATCATGAACCGCATCTATCGCAGCACCATCAACCCCAAGCACACCAACCAAGATGATGTGCATGGTTTCCTTGTGAACCTCCTTGTGTGCACTGATCAGATGAGGGGTCGCGGCAAGCAATTGGATGTCATGGACTACATATGGCATGAGATGCGTGATTGTGCCTTCCTCCGCAAGCTTCCTCAATGTACGCCCTACATCATGAGGCCCATTTGCCTCAAATGGGATCAAGCTGGCCGTGGAGATCTCCTAGAGCAATGCCGCCCTCTCACTATCCATAAGGAGAAGAGCCCCCTTGTCAAGAATCATGATCTTCCAAGGTTTGGCAAGAAAGCCCCCAAAGACCCGGAGGAGGAGGAAGCCGATAGTGATGACTCCGACTTCGTGCCAAACTCCGTCAAGACCAAAGGCCTCTTTGCCAAGCTCACCGCTCGCCACAAGAAGTCCCTTTGCTTCAAGGAGGACCTCCAAGACAAGATGTACCAAGCCCACCATGACAACAAGAAGATCCGCCAACACCAAAAGGCAATGATGAGGCACATGGGCCTTACTGTCTCCGAGGACAACATCACACCCCCCGGTGAATGGAAGTCCAAGTACACTTGGTCGAGCTCGGAGGACTCCATCCCCGAGCGCATTGTTCGCCCCTCTCCACCACCTCATGGCAAGGGCCATGTCGAAGATGAAGAGGACGAGGAGATGGAGGATGGTGATGATGAGGAGGAGGACGAGAAAGGCGAGGAGGATGATGATGATGACGAGGAGGATGATCATGACGAGTGATCCCCTTGGGACGTTAGTATGCTTCTTCTCCCTTTTTGGTGTTTCGATGCCAAAGGGGGAGAAGTTAATCTATTAGGACGGGAATTTACATGGGGATGCCAAGGGCTTGGTGCTTCATTTGGTTTTTCGGCCTTGGCATCATATCTTATCCCTAGTTATTCGGAACTTATTCGTATGCTTGCTACTCTATTTGTGGATCTCCCGATCCCCCGGTTTGACTTATTCGTGGTAGCCTATACTGGTCTTCGTTCTTTATGTCTTGATTGGCTACACCAATTCTATGGAGGCACTTATTGTGAGTTTGGGTTTTCTCAAGGCAAAGGTATGACAAATCTGTCCAAAGCTCCTTGCATGATCATGTGTTGCCACCATAGTGTGCATATGCTATATGAACTTGTCAAATATCCTTGTTGCATATGTGCATGGTTTGTAGAATCTAGGGGGAGTTGTTCATCTAGGATGTGTGCATTTGTATACAAATGCATATTCCAAATACGCACACATCTAGGGGGAGCTCCGTCTACTTTTTGCAAATTGAGAACCTTATCATAATATCTTATGCTATGTTGCAAATTCTTGTGTTGTCATCAAACACCAAAAAGGGGGAGATTGAAAGAGAAAGATCTATATCACGTGTTGTGTGTGTTTGATGACAACACTTGAATGAATTTAACCGTGCGCAAAGATTGTCTTTGATAGATTTGCGAGTGCACGGTGCCCTCGCTGAACACGTCATGATCGGAGGACTGAAGCGTAGCTTATACGTTTTCTGGTTTTGTGTGTGTGTGTCGCGAGGTAATATGGTTGGAGAGGAAAAGAGGACAAATCAGTCTCTGCCAAAGCGGTACTACCGGTACCAGTAGCGGTAGTACCGCTACCCTACTGGTACCGCTCCGAAGTACCGCTCTGGAGGTTTTACAGTGAAAAGTCCCACAGTGAGCTTTGCGGTACCTTGAGCGGTAGTACCGCTTGAAAGCGGTAGTACCGCCTCAGTACCGCTTAGGTACCGTAACGCGAGTTACGGCACCACCGCTGTGGTACCGCTTTGGTACCGCACGTGATCCAGTAACTCCCAGAGGCCATTGCGGTACCTCAAGCGGTACCGCAGGCGGTACTACCGCTGTGTGTCCACGTGGCCAGATCTGTGGGGGATTTCGAATCCAGAGTAGTACTACCGCTTGTCAAAGCGGTAGTACCGCTTAGGCAGAAACTGAACATAACGGTTGGATTGAAGGGACCCTATAAAAAGGCCCCTTCTTCCCCAGCTCGTTTTTAGCTCTTCTCTCTCTCTCCTCCATTGTTGCTGAGCTCAAGCCTTGTGGTTCTCCCAACCTAGCCAATCAATCGTGCCCAAATTTGGAGGAGTGGTGGAGGAGGCCCCGATCTATTGATCTACCTAGAGAGAATTCACCAATACCATCTAGTCCTTAGTGGATCTTGTTGTTAGGGTTCCTATGGTGGGATCTTGGAAGAAGTGCTCCTATGGAGGCTAGCTTGGTGTTGTGCTAGCCCCATAGGGTGTTGGGAGCCTCCTAGTGTTGTGGAGCTCGCCCCAACCTTGTGAAGGAACCACCGCCTCGACCGGTGCCTTAGTGGAGAAGGGGGAGCCCCTTTGTGGAGCTCTCTCGATGAAGAAGGTGAGGCCTTCCTTCGTGGTGTGGCCGCCTAGCCTCTTGTGTGAGGCTAGCACCTCCTCAACGCAGACGTACTCCCTTTTTGTGGGAGGAACTGCGGGAAACAAACCTCGCCTCGTCTCCGCGCCCTCCGGTTGTGCCGCTCCTTACTTTTACTATCATGCTTGGTTCCTTTACTTGTTGCACTGGACTAGGATCATACTAGGATCACCTCGAACAACAAAGCTATCACATTTACTTCTGTTGCACTAAAAATTGAAAAAGGCTAAAAATTGCGTAGCGTCCATTCACCCTCCCCCCTCTTGTTCGCTACGATCCATTCAATGTGGATCTTTTCGCAAAAAAAAACTATCGTCAGCAAACTAATTTGAAAAACAGCTTAAGGTAGTAGTTAGAGCATCTTAGGCGTTGGGGCTTCCCAGGCCGAAACCCGGCGCTATTTAGCATCGGATGGATGTAATTTTTGGTCTGGGGAGCCCCATTTTCCCAGAGGCGAGACCAGGATGGATAATTTTTTTTTGACAAATAACGGCGAATTCAGACAAAACAAGACAAAATCCGTTCAAACATAGGCGAAATTTAAAGATATTTAACATATATAGGCGAGTTCGTACATATATAGGCCGAATTCGTAATATATTTGAATTCGGCGACATGGAAACAAAAACTAGATTTAATAACGGCCTTCTACCGCCATTTAGAAGGCCGTGTAGTCGCCGCTGCCGTCATCGCTCGAGTTGCCGGCGTCCTCGGCCGGCGGCGCCTCGTACCAAAAGCTTGATCCAGCACCAGGGTCACCGCGTGGCGCCGTCGGCCGGGAGAGCTCGTCGTCGCTGCTTTCCTCGAGCTTGATCAGCGGCACAGGCGTGGGCGCGACTGTTGGTGCGGCAGCCGGTGCGGCAGCGCGGACGGCGCGTTGCCGCGCGGCAGCCAAGTCCAGCAGACACCGCTGCTGCTCCGCCTCCTGTAGCTCCCAGTCCCGCCTAGACCAATCGAGCGCGGCGTCCATGGGGAGCGCGTTGTCGGCGGGGACGAGGTCATTCAGAGACCTGGCGATCGCATCCTCCACCGCCACGCTTGGCCTCCTCCTCGGCGAGCTGGGACGCGGCGGCGGCTACGGCCTCCTTCTTCGAGGTCTTCCTCTTGCGGCCGCGCGAGGGAGAGGAAGGCTGCTCGCGGATGACGAGGGCGCCGCTGCTGTGCCCTCTTGTCGGCGGTGGAAACACCGACTCCTTCTTGACAACGGCCGGCATCGAAGGCGGAGGAGCCGATCCGCCGGACCTGGACGCCGACCTCGACCCAGACGACGAGGAGGACGGAGCCACCTTCGCGGCGTCCAGGAGCTACCGTGCCGGCGCGATACGGTAGGCGCCACCGGCGGCGGCATCCCCAGAATGGGGGAATTGCCACCCTCGATGTGCGCGAGCACGTTCTCGAGGGTGCGGCCAGGCCCGCTCCACCAGCGTCGGCGGCCGGCGGTGCTGTTCCTAGCAGGAGGAGGAGGGCCATCGTATGCGGCGAGTTCGCGCTCGTACCTTCGCCGGAAGAACTCCATCCACGCGTCGTAGTTATCCGGGAAGAAGTGCTCCTCCGCGCGCAGCTCGTCACTGAGAGTGAGGAGCACCGCGTCGATCTCCGCCTCCAGGGCGGCGCGACCGATCGGTGGCGGTGGGATCAGGACGCCGCCCGCGCTTAGTCTCCAGCCTCCGGGCACGCGAAAGTCGGGTGGCGCGGGGTAGCCCGCCGCGTGCAGGAGCCTCCCCTCCCATTGGTGGAGAGAGCGGCGGCCGAAGCCGTTGTTCGCCGCGCCATCGTTCGCCATTGATCGCTAGCTCTCGCTCGATGAGATTGGGGAAGAGAGGTCAATAGGGAGATGGCATGGTGAATGCAGCCAGACGCGGTAGTTCCGCGATTAATAGAGGGTGACGCGCGTGAAACCGAGGCGACGCCATTAACTCGCCGCGTGGAAGCTACGCGTCCAGCGAAGACTGACCGGTGGCAGGCTTTTCTCGATGAGGACGACGATCGGCCTTTCTCGCTGACAAGTCGGGGCCACCAGCCGTGCGGGAAATTTTCTCGGCGTTTCCCGCGCATTCGTTTCGTCCAGACTCCCCGAGCGCTGCTCGGGGGGGCGGGGATGACCTGGGCTCCCCGGATGGATGGAAGCTCAAATCCGGACGAAAACGACGATCCGGGGGCGCGACTGGGTCGTGTTTGTCCATCCAGATGAAAAAAAGGCGTCTTGAGGGCCTTCCCGGGGAGACGGCTGGAGATGCTCTTAAGATGACAACATAGTTAATTAAGGGCATCTCCAGCGGCGCGACACAAACAGACGCTGAGCGACTATTTTCGTCCGCCGTGACCGAAAATGCGTCTTGCACCACCTCCAGCGGGGCGACGCAAAGTGACCGGGCCGTCCGTGGAGATGCAAACCTGGCCCAAATATGCGCCCCGGATGCGTCTCTGCGGACGCTGCACGGACGCTGCACGGACGCGCAAAGTGTCCGCTCGCGTCTGGCGGACGTTTCGTCGGCCCGCTTGGCAGCGATCCTGCGTCGATGCGTCTGTAGGATAACGTTGCATAGAAAACAAAAATTTTCCTACCGCGAACACGCAATCCAAGCCAAGATGCAATCTAGAAGACGGTAGCAACGAGGGGGTATCGAGTCTCACCCTTGAAGAGATTCCAAAGCCTACAAGATGAGGCTCTTGTTGCTGCGGTAGACGTTCACTTGCCGCTTGCAAAAGCGCGTAGAAGATCTTGATCACGATCGGTTCCGGCGCCACGAACGGGCAGCACCTCCGTACTCGGTCACACGTTCGGTTGTTGATGAAGACGACGTCCACCTCCCGTTCCAGCGGGCAGCGGAAGTAGTAGCTCCTCTTGAATCCGACAGCACGACGGCGTGGTGTCGGTGGCGGTGTAGAAGTCCGGCGGAGCTTCGCTAAGCAAACCGGGCAATATGAAGTGGAGGAGCAAAGCTAGGGTTTGGGAGGGGTTGGCCGGCCACTCTATGGGGGGCGGCCAACTTGTGGTCTTGGGGTGGCCGGCCCCCTCCCTTGGCCCCTCATTATATAGGTGGATCCCAAGTGTTGGTGTCCAAGTCTTCGAATAAGACCCGAAACCAAAACCTTCCATAGGAGGGGGCAAACCTAGCCCAACTAGGACTCCCACCCAAAGGTGGGATTCCCACCTCCCATGTGGGGGTGGCCGGCCCCCTATGGTGGAGTCCACTTGGGACTCCACCCCCACTAGGGCTGGCCGGCCATGGAGGTGGAGTCCCTTGTGGACTCCACCTTCCTTGGTGGTTTCTTCCGGACTTTTCTAGAACCTTCTAGAACCTTCCATAGAACCTTCCGCGACATTTTATTCACATAAAATGACATCCTATATATGAATCTTATTCTCCGGACCATTCCGGAACTCCTCGTGATGTCCGGGATCACATCCGGGACTCCGAACAAATATTCCAACTTCATTCCATATTCAAGAACTACCATTTCAACATCCAACTTTAAGTGTGTCACCCTACGGTTCGTGAACTATGCGGACATGGTTGAGTACTCACTCCGACCAATAACCAATAGCGGGATCCGGAGATCCATAATGGCTCCCACATATTCAACGATGACTTTAGTGATCGAATGAACCATTCACATATATTACCAATTCCCTTTGTCTCGCGATATTTTACTTGTCCGAGGTTTGATCTTCGGTATCACTCTATACCTTGTTCAACCTCGTCTCCAGACAAGTACTCTTTACTCGTACCGTGGTATGTGGTCTCTTATGAACTCATTCATATGCTTGCAAGACATTAGACGACATTCCACCGAGAGGGCCCAGAGTATATCTATCCGTCATCGGGATGGACAAATCCCACTGTTGATCCATATGCCTCAACTCATACTTTCCAGATACTTAATCCCACCTTTATAACCACCCATTTACGCGGTGGTGTTTGGTGTAATCAAAGTACCTTTCCGGTATAAGTGATTTACATGATCTCATGGTCATAAGGACTAGGTAACTATGTATTGAAAGCTTATAGCAAATAACTTAATGACGAGATCTTATGCTACGCTTAATTGGGTGTGTCCATTACATCATTCATATAATGATATAACCTTGTTATTAATAACATCCAATGTTCATGATTATGAAACTAATCATCCATTAATCAACAAGCTAGTTTAAGAGGCATACTAGGGACTTCTTGTTGTCTACATATCACACATGTACTAATGTTTCGGTTAATACAATTCTAGCATGATATATAAACATTTATCATAAACATAAAGATATAAATAATAACCACTTTATTATTGCCTCTAGGGCATATCTCCTTCGAGTCTCCCACTTGCACTAGAGTCAATAATCTAGATTACATAGTAATATACCTAACACCCATGGCATTCTGGTGTTGGTCATGCTTTGCCCTAGGGAGAGCTTTAGTCAACGGATCTGCTACATTCGGATCGGTGTGTACTTTGCAAATCTTTACTTCTCCATCTTCGATGTACTCGCGAATCGAGTGGTAACGCAGCTTGATATGCTTCGACCTCTTGTGTGACCTTGGTTCTTGTGCATTGGCGATGGCACCCATGTTATCACGAGTAAATGATTAATGGGTCCAATGCACTAGGAACCACACCGAGCTCTACAATGAACCTCTTCATCCATACCGCTTCGATGAAGCCTCCGAAGCCGCTATGTACTCGATTCCGTTGAAGACTTCGCCACCGTGCACCGCTTCGAGCTTGCCCAGCTTATCTGCAGCACCATTCAATATAAACACGTACCCGATTGTGACTTAGAGTCATCGGGATCGGTGTTCCAACTTGCATCGGTGTAACCGTTTACAACGAGCTCTTGGTCACCTCCATAACAAAGAAACATATCCTTAGTTCTTTTCAAGTACTTCGGGATATTCTTGACCGCTGTCCAAGTGTTCCATTCCTGGATCACTTTGATATCTCGCTAGTCAAACTAACAGCATGTGCTATATCCGGTCTAGTACATAGCATGGCATACATGATAGATCCTACTCGCCGAGGCATAGGGGATATTATTCATCCTTTCTCTTTCTTCTGCCGTAGCCGGTCCTTGAGTCTTACTCAATACCTTGCCCGGTAACATAGGTAAGAACCCTTTCTTACTTTCGTCCATTCTAAATTTCTTTAGAATCTTGTCCAGATATGTACTCTGTGATAGCCCTATTAGGCGTCTTGATCTATCTCTATAAATCTTGATGCCTAATATATATGATGCTTCACCAAGGTCTTTCATTGAAAAACTATTATTCAAATAACCCTTAACACTTGCTTAATAGTTCTATATCATTCCCGATCAATAATATGTCATCTACATATAATATCAGGAATGCTACGGAGCTCCCACTCACTTTCTTGTAAATACAGGCCTCTCCATGACACTCGTATAAACCCGAAGTCTTTGATCACCTTATCAAAGCGTCGGTTCCAACTTCTTGATGCTTGCTTCAGTCCATAGATTGAACGCTGAAGTTTGCATACTTTGTCGACATTTTTAGGATCGACAAAACCTTTGGGTTGTACCATATACAACTCTTCCTCAATGTCTCCATTAAGGAATGCCGTTTTGACATCCATCCGCCAAATCTCATAATCGAAAAATGCAGCTATTGCTAACAAAATCCTCACAGATTTTAGCTTCGCTACCGGTGAGAAAGTCTCATCGTAGTCAACTCCTTGAATTTGTCGGAAACCCTTTGCGACAAGTCGAGCTTTATAGACAGTAATATTACCATCAGCATCTGTTTTTCTCTTGAAGATCCATTTATTCTCGACAGCCTTTCGGCTCTCAGGTAAGTTTACCAAAGTCCATACTTTGTTATCATACATGGATCCCATTTCGGATTTCATGGCTTCTTGCCATTTGTTGGAATCTGGGCTCATCATCGCTTCTTCATACGTCGCAGGGTCCTCATCATTGTTATCCACAATCATGACATTTAGACAAGGATCAAACCAATCAGGAGTGGTACGTTCCCTTGTCGATCTGCGAGGTTCAGTAGTTTCCTCGTTCGAAGTTTCATGATCATTATCATTTGCTTCCTCTGTTGCCGGTGTAGGCGGTACGGTACAACTTCCGGTATCTGCGCTACTCCGATCAACGAGTATAGATTCATCAATCTCATCGAAGTTCTACTTTTCTTCCGAGTCACTTCTTTAGTGAGAAATTCTTTCTCAAGAAAGGTTCCGTTCTTAGCAACAAAGATTTTGCCTTCGGATCTGTGATAGAAAGTGTACCCTATAGTTTCCTTAGGGTATCCTATGAAGACGCATTTCTCCGCTTTGGGTTCTAGCTTATCCGGTTGTAACTTTTTTACATAGGCTTCGCAACCCCAAACTTTTAGGAACGACAGCTTAGGTTTCTTATTAAACCATAATTCATACGGTGTCGTTTCTACGGATTTTGATGGTGCTCTATTCAAAGTGAATGCGGCTGTCTCTAATGCATAACTCCAAAAAGATAACGGCAAATCAGTAAGAGACATCATAGAACGAACCATATCTAAGAGAGTTCGATTACGACGTTCGGACACACCGTTTCGTTGTGGTGTTCCCGACGGTGTCAATTGTGAAAGTATTCCGCATTTCTTTAAATGCATGCCAAACTCATAACTCAGATATTCACCTCCACGATCGGATCGTAGAAATTTAATCTTCTTGTTACGTTGATTTTCTACTTCACTTTGGAATTCCTTAAACTTCTCGAAAGTTTCGGATTTATGTTTCATGAAATAGATATACCCATATCTACTCGGATCATCCGTGAAGGTTAGAACATAACGATAACCACCTCGCGATGCTACGCTCATTGGTCCGCATACATCGGTATGTATGATTTCCAATAAGTCGAGTAGCTCGCTCCATCATACCGTAAAATGGAGTCTTAGTCATTTTTCCCATCGGACATGCTTCGCATCTATCAAGTGACTCAAAGTCAAGTGATTCTAGTAATCCATCGATATGGAGTTTCTTCATGCGTTTCACTCCAATATGACCAAGACGACGATGCCACATATAAGTAGAATTATCATTCAATTTAATTCGCTTAGCATCAATGTTATGTATATGCGTATCACTACTATCGAGATCTAACAGAAATAAGCCATTCTTTTGTGGTGCTCGACCATAAAAGATATTATTCATAAAAATAGAACAACCATTATTCTCGGACTTGAATGAATAACCGTCTTGCATTAAACAAGATCCAGATATAATGTTCATGCTCAACGCAGGTACATAATAACAATTATTTAGGCTTAAAACTAATCCCGAAGGTAGATGTAGAGGAAGTGTGCCGACTGCGATCACATTGACCTTGGATCCGTTTCCAACGCGCATCGTCACTTCATCCTTCAGCAGTTGTCGTTTATTCTTTAGTTCCTGCTTTCGAGTTACAAATATGAGCAACCGAACCAGATATCAAATACCCATGTACTAGAACGAGAACCAAGTGAAATGAACATCTATAACATGTATATCATATATACCTTCTTTCTTCTTCTTGACAAGGCCGCTCTTCGGATCAGCCGGATACTTGGAGCAATTACGCTTCCAGTGTCCCTTCTCCTTGCGAGTAATAGCACTCAGCATCGGACTTAGGGCCGTTCTTAGGTTTCACAGGAGGCGTGGCAGCTTTCTTGCCACCCTTCTTGAATTTTCCCTTAGACTTGCCCTCGTTTCTTGAAACTCGGTGGTCTTGTTGACCATCAACACTTGGTGCTCTTTCTTGATCTCAATCTCAAGCAGCTTTTAGCATGCCAAAGAGTTCGAGTAACTCCTTGTTCATGTTCTCGCATATTGTAGTTCATCACAAAGTTCTTGTAACTTGGTGGCAGTGATTGAAGGACACGATTAATCCCCAGCCTGTTAGGAATCACTATTCCCAAGTCACTGAGTTTCTTCGCATGCCCGGTCATGGCGAGCATGTGCTCACTAACGGAGCTGCCTTCTTCCATCATACAGCTGAAAAATTGTTTCGATGCTTCATAGCATTCCACGGCCGCATGAGTCTCAAAAATAGTCTTCAACTCTTTCATCAACTCATGAGGATCGTGGTGCTCAAAACGTTTTTGAAGATCGGATTCCAGATCGCATAAGATGGCACACTGAACTTGAGAGTACCGAAGTTTTCCGAGTCGCGTAAACAGCTTTTACTTCATCGGTTTCAGTTTCTGCAGGAGGGTCACCTAGCGGTGCATCAAGCACATATTGCAGATTTCCGCCCGAGAGGAAGATCCTCACATGACGGAACCAGTCGGTGAAGTTGCTACCGTTGCTCTTAAGCTTTTCTTTCTCTAGGAACTGGTTAAAATTGATTGGGGACGCCATCTCTACAACATATATTTGCAATAGTTTAGACTAAGTTTATGACAAATTGAGTTCAAATTTTAATTCTACATAATTAAAAATCTAGATGAACTCCCACTCAAAACAATATCCCTCGCATTGTCTTAGTGATCACACGAACCAAATCCACCGCACCTAAACCCGATCATCACGAGAAAAGGTGTGATTTCATTGGCGAACACTCAAAGTGTTCATCATATCAACCATATGATTCATGCTCTACCTTTCGGTATCATGTGTTCCGAGACCATGTCTGTACATGCTAGGCTCGTCAAGGCCACCTTAGTATCTGCATGTGCAAAACCTGTCTTGCACCCGTTGTATGTACTTATTGAATCTATCACACCCGATCATCACGAGATGCTTCGAAACGACAAGACTTGATAACGGTGCTACTAAGGATGAACACTTTATTATCTTGAGATTTTAGTGAGGGATCATCTTATAATGCTACCGTCGCGATCTAAGCAAAATAAGATGCATAAAAGGATTAACATCACATGCAGTTCATATGTGATATGATATGGCCCTTTTGTCTTTGCGCCTTTGATCTTCATCTCCAAAGCACGGACATGATCTCCATCATCTTCGGGCATGAACTCCATCATCGTCGGCTAAGCACCAAGGTCAATGGCGCCGTCTTCATGATTGTCCTCCATGTAGCAACTATTACAACTACTTTGAAATACTACTCAACATGAAATTTAAAGACAACCATAAGGCTCCTGCCGGTTGCCACAATACAATAATGATCATCTCATACATATTCATCATCACATTATGGCCATATCACATCACCAAACCCCGCAAAAACAAGTTAGACGCTCTCTAATTTGGTTTGCATATTTTACGTGGTTTAGGGTTTTTCGATATAGATCTAATCTACCTACGAACATGAACCACAACGTTGATACTAATGTTGTCAATAGAAGAGTAAATTGAATCTTTACTATAGTAGGAGAGACAGACACCCGCAAAGCCTCTTATGCAATACAAGTTGCATGTCGAACGAGGAACAAGTCTCATGAACGCGGTCATGTAAAGTTAGTCCGAGCCGCTTCATCCCACTATGCCATAAAGATGCAAAGTACTCAACTAAAGATAACAAGAGCATCAACGCCCACAAAACCATTGTGTTCTACTCGTGCAACCATCTATGCATAGACACGGCTCGATACCACCTGTAGGATAACGTTGCATAGAAAACAAAAATTTTCCTACCGCGAACACGCAATCCAAGCCAAGATGCAATCTAGAAGACGGTAGCAACGAGGGGGTATCGAGTCTCACCCTTGAAGAGATTCCAAAGCCTACAAGATGAGGCTCTTGTTGCTGCGGTAGACGTTCACTTGCCGCTTGCAAAAGCGCGTAGAAGATCTTGATCACGATCGGTTCCGCGCCACGAACGGGCAGCACCTCCGTACTCGGTCACACGTTCGGTTGTTGATGAAGACGACGTCCACCTCCCGTTCCAGCGGGCAGCGGAAGTAGTAGCTCCTCTTGAATCCGACAGACACGACGGCGTGGTGCTCGGTGGCGGTGTAGAAGTCCGAGCGGAGCTTCGCTAAGCAAACCGGGCAATATGAAGTGGAGGAGCAAAGCTAGGGTTTGGGAGGGGTTGGCCGGCCACTCTATGGGGGCGGCCAACTTGTGGTCTTGGGGTGGCCGGCCCCTCCCTTGGCCCCTCATTATATAGGTGGATCCCAAGTGTTGGTGTCCAAGTCTTCGAATAAGACCCGAAACCAAAACCTTCCATAGGAGGGGGCAAACCTAGCCCAACTAGGACTCCCACCCAAAGGTGGGATTCCCACCTCCCATGTGGGGTGGCCGGCCCCCTATGGTGGAGTCCACTTGGGACTCCACCCCCACTAGGGCTGGTCAGGCCATGGAGGTGGAGTCCCTTGTGGACTCCACCTTCCTTGGTGGTTTCTTCCGGACTTTTCTAGAACCTTCTAGAACCTTCCATAGAACCTTCCGCGACATTTTATTCACATAAAATGACATCCTATATATGAATCTTATTCTCCGGACCATTCCGAACTCCTCGTGATGTCCGGGATCACATCCGGGACTCCGAACAAATATTCCAACTTCATTCCATATTCAAGAACTACCATTTCAACATCCAACTTTAAGTGTGTCACCCTACGGTTCGTGAACTATGCGGACATGGTTGAGTACTCACTCCGACCAATAACCAATAGCGGGATCTGGAGATCCATAATGGCTCCCACATATTCAACGATGACTTTAGTGATCGAATGAACCATTCACATATATTACCAATTCCCTTTGTCTCGCGATATTTTACTTGTCCGAGGTTTGATCTTCGGTATCACTCTATACCTTGTTCAACCTCGTCTCCCGACAAGTACTCTTTACTCGTCACCGTGGTATGTGGTCTCTTATGAACTCATTCATATGCTTGCAAGACATTAGACGACATTCCACCGAGAGGGCCCAGAGTATATCTATCCGTCATCGGGATGGACAAATCCCACTGTTGATCCATATGCCTCAACTCATACTTTCCGGATACTTAATCCCACCTTTATAACCACCCATTTACGCGAGTGGTGTTTGGTGTAATCAAAGTACCTTTCCGGTATAAGTGATTTACATGATCTCATGGTCATAAGGACTAGGTAACTATGTATTGAAAGCTTATAGCAAATAACTTAATGACGAGATCTTATGCTACGCTTAATTGGGTGTGTCCATTACATCATTCATATAATGATATAACCTTGTTATTAATAACATCCAATGTTCATGATTATGAAACTAATCATCCATTAATCAACAAGCTAGTTTAAGAGGCATACTAGGGACTTCTTGTTGTCTACATATCACACATGTACTAATGTTTCGGTTAATACAATTCTAGCATGATATATAAACATTTATCATAAACATAAAGATATAAATAATAACCACTTTATTATTGCCTCTAGGGCATATCTCCTTCAGCGTCTTCTCAAACGCGCCAGCGACTGGCGCCGTTGCGTCGCTTCGGCAGTTTGTGCCACGTTAATGGTGTTGCCTCGGCTGCTGAGCGGCCGCAGCCTACCTCCGCCAACCACGTTAATTGCGACGCCACACGTCCCGCGGCCACCGCATGCCTCCGGCCTATATAGAGGGGGCGCGCGTTCTTCTTCCTCTCATCCACTCCTCCAAAGAAACCCTAGTCGCCACAAAGCTCCGACCGTAGCGCCGCCTAGGTGTTCTCGCGACGCAGCCAGTCCCGTGAGGAAGTCCATGACAGGTCTTGGTGGCCGGCGAGGCGGTCGAGGCCGCGAGCCTGGGCGCCCCCGGGGCAGGGGCCGCCGTGGTGGAGCAGCTACGGCCCCACGCTCGCCGTCGCCTGCGCCCTCCTCGTCTTCGCAGGAGGACCGCTGCTTCGAGTTCCTCCTCCGCATCGACGACGACCCACTCGGCATCAAGCGGCTCCCGGACAAGTTCGCCGAGTTCGTCGATGGCGTCGAGCCGGCGCATTTGCAGCTACGGGAGGCCAGGTGCAACTTCTGCCGCTGGACCGTGGAGGTCTTGTTCGACGGGCAGGGCAAGATGTACCTGCACACGGGGTGGGACAAGTTCGCCCGTGACCTCGCGCTCGAGTCCGGCTGCCAGCTCACCTTCCTCTACGAGGGGGACGGCGAGATGATCGTCAAGGTGTTCGACGACACGGCCTGCCGCAGGCACTACCACACCGGCGAATCCGGCTCGGACACCGATAGTTAGAACTTAGAGTGTTCTTTCTTTGCGGCGAATCGGCTACGGGCCGGACGAAGCCGGTAGTGGAGGTCTCTGTATGTTCTTCCTTGGTAGAACCAACAAGGGCACCATCTTCCGCTGGATTTTCCAGTTTGGGTGATTGGGTGTGCCTCGAATGTTCTTTCTTGGCAGCGAACATACGGAAATCAACACAACTGGGTTTCCTCTTTTAAAACAATGTTATATTTGTGTCAACCATGGTTCAAACTATGTGTTAGTTTGTGTAAACCATGTTCCCAATTATGTGTTAGTTTGTGTAAAAATCATGTTTCAATATGTAATATTTGGAACTATGTTTAAATGGAGAAGAGAAAAAAAAAACAAGTAAAAAAAATGCGTCGGCCCGTTGGAGCCAACTCCAGACGCAACGAACACGCGGATAAAAATGGACATTTTAGCATCCGCGACGCGACGCAAACGGACGCGTGCGGACAATAAAATGCGTTGCGCCGCTGGAGATGCCCTTATGCCTTGAAGATTTCCCTCATACTTTGCTGCTACTCTGTTTTCATAAGTTCTGAACCACGAAGGAGGCGAAAGCCGTCTCCCTCCTGGCAAAAACAGCGGAACGAAGTGTGGAGTTAGAGCATCCCCACTCGTTGGCGCTCCCCACGCCCAAATCCGGCGAAATTTTCGTCCGGATTGGAGGAAGATTTGGCGTGGGGAGTAGTAGTTTCCCAGCCGCGTGCCCAGGCGAAGTCGACGATGCGAATTTAAAAACGGAAACTTGACAAACTACGGCTAAAAACGGGTGAATATAGACTAAATTTAATGATATTTATTACATTACGGGAGGAGTTCATACATAGAGGCCGACTCGACTATATTTCGAATTCGGCTAGGGGAATTCAAACGCTAATTTTAAAACACGGCGCTCTACATGCCGAAATGGCGGTAGAACACCGTGTAGTCGCCGCCGTCGTCGTCGGAGCCGTCGTCGTTGGCCTTCGGCTGCGCGGCCCGGGCTGCCGCCGCCCCGGCCGGCGTCTCCCCACCCCGGGGATGGCTTGTACCGGTCGTCGTCGGAGGACTCGAGGTCGACGACGGGGACAGCGACGCCGGATGGAGGTGTCGCAGGACGGCGGTACCGCGCGACATCGTCGTTGGCGGTTGGAGCGGCGCGGGCGGCGAGTTGGCGTGCGGCGGCCAGGTCCAGCAGCCGCCGCTGCTGCTCCGCCTCCTGGCGCTCCCGGCCGCGCTCGGCCCGGTCCAAGGCGGCGTCGTCCGCGCGCTTCTCCTCCTCCATGTCGTGCAGCGACACCGGCGATCGCCTCCGCCATCGCGGCGTCCTCCGCGCGCTTCGCCTCCTCCTCGGCGAGCTGGCTTGCGGCGGCCTCTTTCTTCGTCTTCTTCCGGCCGCTCGCGGCGCGGAAGGCTGTTCTCGGATGACGAGGGCGCCGCCGCTGCGCCCTCGGTCGCCGGCGGAGACGCCGGCTCCTTCTTGACGCGCACCGGCGTCGAAGGCGACGTCGCCTCCTCCTCTTCACCGGCGCCAAGGATGACCTTGACACCGATCCGGAAGACGACGAGCTGGCAGCCATGCGCCGTGGCTGCCGGACGCTTCCCGACGGCGGCTCGCCGATGCCCTCGATGCCGATGGAGGGGGCATCGTGAGCACCGGGAAGTTGCCGCCCTCGATGTGCGCGAGGACGTTCGCCAGCGTCCTTTCCGGCGCGCTCCACCACCGTCGGCGGCCCGCGGCGTTGTTGCGCGCAGCGGAGGCGGCGGGCCGTCGTAGGCCGCCGGCTCCCGCTCCCACCGCCCGGAGGAAGTAGGAGTTCCACCGCGTGTAGTTCTCGGGGTGGTGGCGCGGGTCGGCGCGCTCCTCGTCGGTCATCGTCATCCTCGCCTCCTCGATGGCGACGTCGAGGGCATGGCCCCGCGGCGGCGGCGGGATTGGAACGCCGCCAGCACTTAGCCGCCGGCCGCCTCCGGGAGGCCTCGTGTCCGGCGGGCAGGGGTACCCCGCCCGGTGGAGGAGGTGCCCCTCCCACGCGTGGAGCGACCGGCGGGGGAAGCCGTTGTTGGCTGCGCCGTCGTCGTCGTAGAACGCCATCTTGAGAGTAGAGGGAGAGTGGAGGGAGAGTGGAGCACGGGGTACGCCTCGCGGCGAGCGGACCGGCGTATATAGGCGTGGCCGGCGCGGGGATTAAATGCCGCGTGGATTGCGACGCGTCCGCGGCGAGCTGACCGGCGGCAGCCTTTAGTGCGCGCGGAAGACGATGCGTGCGCGGAAGACGACGACATTAACTCGCCGCGTGGCCGGCGAATGCAGACCGGCGGCAGGCTTTCAGCGCGCGGAAGACGATGCGATGAGGACGACGATCGGTTTCTCTCGCCGACAAGTTGGGGCCACCGACGCGCGGGAAGTTTCCTCGCCGTTTGCGCGCTGCGTTTCGTCCGGAGTCCCCGAGCGCTCCCGGGGGCCGGGGATGTCGTGGGATCGCCGGATGAATTTAGGCCCAAATCCGGACGAAAACGAGGAACCGGGGGCGCGACTGGGCCGAATTACGCCGTCCGGATGGAAAAAACGCTCGCCGGGGGCCTGTTCGGGGGGACGAGTGGAGATGCTCTTAAGGCAGCACCCTTTAACTAAGGAAGCTGCCAGTGCAACACTAGCAATGCACGAGTGATTTCAGATGAAAGATGAAACCGAACCACCTCTTCCGTGAAATGACATAGCAGCACTATTTGTACTTAATTTCCCCCTCCATCTTGATCTAGATTTTTTTCAAAGTGCATCTGATGGATCCGTACCACAAACAGGGCCTCATAAGTGGACTTCGCCAAATATTTGTCGTCACTTATAGGAGTACAACACTAGAGATCATATCATTATTCTGGAGTATTAAAAGTGGACATCCAAATCTAATAATTGTAGAGTGTGTTCAGTAGAGAGCTCTTGAAACTCTTGTGGTCAATAGTCTTACTAATTTTTCTTCAATTAAGGTTAGAAGCAATTCTAAGATAGATAGAAAGCACATAGAATCTCCGGTAGTACAATTTCCGTAGGCTCCTGTCACTAAATCTTGCATAAGAGTGTATCTGCTGGACTCTGAAGGAAGACTTGAGGTGGGACCTTAGAGAAGCAGGTTATAGACATCAAGGACCATCCACCCAATGAGTAAAAACTAATCTTCTATCTTCTATCTATTTGAGTTTCCAAGATTCCTAAACTTTCCAAAAAGATGTGCCAAGTCAGATATATGACCATGAACTGAACCTGGTACCTCACATTCTGATGTCGTGTTCACACGCCACATTCGCATGAACTAAAGTGTATTTTTTAGTGCTCGCCCAACAAAGGAAAAAACCTAGGACATGTAGCTAGGAGCACAAAGAAAGCCGCCAGACCAAGAGACCATGTTAGCCGAATATGTTTTCCTGGTACCTCGCATTCCGACACACACCACAGTCGCATCATCTAAGTACTTCGTATATCTTTAGCCGCTCACCCAACAAAGAAAAACTTAAAGACATGTAGCTAGGAGCACAATGAACACTGTTTTCAGAGGTTTGCGATGACAGGAGTGTCTTATCGGGTTTGTGGGCAGGGACTGCAAAGATGATATATACTCCACATGTGGGCAGTGGGCACTCCACACATGCCAGAAAATGCATATGCATATGTACTTGGCATGCCAGAGTCAGTATTTATCGTTACATTCGAAAGGGGTACGGAGTAACACATTTGCTATGGTAAAGTTATTTTATAGCAGCCCCTAACTTAGATTGACTCTCTAAAGATCTTCTAATTTTAGAGCATCTCCAAGACGCGCTAAAACGCGCCGCGCAGTAAAAACCGCCAGTTTAGCGCCCTGACGCCAAAATATATCGCTCTAGAAGACGTGCGATAATATAGCGCGCTATTTTTTTCCCAGCGCGCGAAATTGCGGCCGAACTTACGGGATATTTGGCGCACGCGGCACCGCACGTGGTAAAGGAAAAGGCGAGCACGCGAAAGGCAATCGCCCTTCTCATTCCTCTCCCGCTCTCCTGATTTCGCCCTCTCTCGCTCCCGCGCCTGCGAATCACCGGTGATGGCAGGCCGCTTCGCTCTCCTCCTGCCAAATTTCGCGGCCGCGGACATCGATAATTTAAAATTTTCGCTGCCGCGGACATCGATAATTTAATTTCGCTGGCCGCAGCTTCTCCCGCGGTGGCGACGGTGAACCCTAGCGCTAGGCTGGTGCGAAACCTGTTCGTCGCGCCAAGATCGAACTCGGCGACTGGAAGCGCTGCACCGGCAACACCTCCCCGAGTAAGAAAGCAATCACGAAGCGGTCGTCAGACCGCAACGGTGCAGAAAAAAGCGGAGGGGGGGGGGGGAGGGGGGGGGGAGAAGTCGAAGATTGCCGCGGCACCACAAATGCATCCTCCACCACCACCGCCACCGGAGACATTTGCACTGGAGTCAGGCGCACCCAACACGGGCGACGATATGACATCAAGGTATGACTTGCAATTTGCTACATATTTGTTTATATGAATATTACTCCGTCCGTCCCAAAATGTAAGGCGTCTAACGATTAGTCAAAAGTCAACGTTTCTTTAAGTTCGACCAAGTTTATACACAAAAATATAAACATTTACAGTACTGAATCAACATGAATAGATTCACCATAAAATATATTTTCTTAATATGTCCATTCGATATTGTAGATGTAAATATATTTTTCTAAATATTTGGTCAAAGTTAGTAAAGTTTGACTTTCGACCAATCCTTAAACGCCTTACATTTTGGGACGGAGAGTATGGATCTGCGAAACATGGTGTAAGGTGGGTATGGATCTGGCTACCGGCATGGATCAAACAAAAGATACATGCTGGACAAGGACAATAAAACTTGCATTAGGGGATATGAGCGCACGTATAGGTCTCTTTGTAGGATAACGTAGCATAGAAAACAAAAATTTTCCTACCGCGAACACGCAATCCAAGCCAAGATGCAATCTAGAAGACGGTAGCAACGAGGGGTATCGAGTCTCACCCTTGAAGAGATTCCAAAGCCTACAAGATGAGGCTCTTGTTGCTGCGGTAGACGTTCACTTGCCGCTTGCAAAAGCGCGTAGAAGATCTTGATCACGATCGGTTCCGGCGCCACGAACGGGCAGCACCTCCGTACTCGGTCACACGTTCGGTTGTTGATGAAGACGACGTCCACCTCCCCGTTCCAGCGGGCAGCGGAAGTAGTAGCTCTTCTTGAATCCGACAGCACGACGGCGTGGTGTCGGTGGTGGTGGAGAAGTCCGGCGGAGCTTCGCTAAGCGTGCGGGAAGTGGAGGAGCGAGGCGGCTAGGGTTTGGGGAGAGGGGGCGCCGGCCACTATAGGGGTGCGGCCACCTTGGTGGTGTTTTAGGTGGCCGGCCCCCTCCCCTTGTCCCTCATTATATAGGTGGAACCCCAAGAGGTGGTGTCCAAGTCTTCGAATAAGACCCGAACCAAATCCTTCCATAGGAGGGGCAATCCTAGCCCAACTAGGACTCCCACCCAAAGGTGGGATTCCCACCTCCCATGTGGGGGGTGGCCGGCCCCTAAGGGGAGTCCACTTGGGACTCCTCCCCCACTAGGGTTGGCCGGCCATGGGGGGTGGAGTCCCTTGTGGACTCCACCTTCCTTGGTGGTTTCTTCCGGACTTTTCTAGAACCTTCTAGAACCTTCCATAGAACCTTCCGCGACATTTTATTCACATAAAATGACATCCTATATATGAATCTTATTCTCCGGACCATTCCGGGACTCCTCGTGATGTCCGGGATCACATCCGGGACTCCGAACAAATATTCCAACTTCATTCCATATTCAAGAACTACCATTTCAACATCCAACTTTAAGTGTGTCACCCTACGGTTCGAGAACTATGCGGACATGGTTGAGTACTCACTCCGACCAATAACCAATAGCGGGATCTGGAGATCCATAATGGCTCCCACATATTCAACGATGACTTTAGTGATCGAATGAACCATTCACATACATTATCAATTCCCTTTGTCTCGCGATATTTTACTTATCCGAGGTTTGATCTTCGGTATCACTCTATACCTTGTTCAACCTCGTCTCCGACAAGTACTCTTTTACTCGTATCGTGGTATGTGGTCTCTTATGAACTCATTCATATGCTTGCAAGACATTAGACGACATTCCACCGAGAGGGCCCAGAGTATATCTATCCGTCATCGGGATGGACAAATCCCACTATTGATCCATATGCCTCAACTCATACTTTCCGGATACTTAATCCCACCTTTATAGCCACCCATTTACGCAGTGGTGTTTGGTGTAATCAAAGTACCTTTCCGGTATAAGTGATTTACATGATCTCATGGTCATAAGGACTAGGTAACTATGTATCGAAAGCTTATAGCAAATAACTTAATGACGAGATCTTATGCTACGCTTAATTGGGTGTGTCCATTACATCATTCATATAATGATATAACCTTGTTATTAATAACATCCAATGTTCATGATTATGAAACTAATCATCCATTAATCAACAAGCTAGTTTAAGAGGCATACTAGGGACTTCTTGTTGTCTACATATCACACATGTACTAATGTTTCGGTTAATACAATTCTAGCATGATATATAAACATTTATCATAAACATAAAGATATAAATAATAACCACTTTATTATTGCCTCTAGGGCATATCTCCTTCGAGTCTCCCACTTGCACTAGAGTCAATAATCTAGATTACATAGTAATATACCTAACACCCATGGCATTCGGGTGTTGGTCATGCTTTGCCCTAGGGAGAGCTTTAGTCAACGGATCCGCTACATTCGGATCGGTGTGTACTTTGCAAATCTTTACTTCTCCATCTTCGATGTACTCGCGAATCGAGTGGTAACGCAGCTTGATATGCTTCAGCCTCTTGTGTGACCTTGGTTCTTGTGCATTGGCGATGGCACCCATGTTATCACAGTAAATGATTAATGGGTCCAATGCACTAGGAACCACACCGAGCTCTACAATGAACCTCTTCATCCATACCGCTTCTGATGAAGCCTCCGAAGCCGCTATGTACTCCGATTCTGTTGAAGACTTCGCCACCGTGCACCTGCTTCGAGCTTGCCCAGCTCATTGCAGCACCATTCAATATAAACACGTACCCGGATTGTGACTTAGAGTCATCGGGATCGGTGTTCCAACTTGCATCGGTGTAACCGTTTACAACGAGCTCTTGGTCACCTCCATAACAAAGAAACATATCCTTAGTTCTTTTCAAGTACTTCGAGGATATTCTTGACCGCTGTCCAGTGTTCCATTCCTGGATCACTTTGATATCTCGCTAGTCAAACTAACAGCATGTGCTATATCTGGTCTAGTACATAGCATGGCATACATGATAGATCCTACTGCCGAGGCATAGGGGATATTATTCATCCTTTCTCTTTCTTCTGCCGTAGCCGGTCCTTGAGTCTTACTCAATACCTTGCCTGGTAACATAGGTAAGAACCCTTTCTTACTTTCGTCCATTCTAAATTTCTTTAGAATCTTGTCGAGATATGTACTCTGTGATAGCCCTATTAGGCGTCTTGATCTATCTCTATAAATCTTGATGCCTAATATATATGATGCTTCACCAAGGTCTTTCATTGAAAAACTATTATTCAAATAACCCTTAACATCGCTTAATAGTTCTATATCATTCCCGATCAATAATATGTCATCTACATATAATATCGGGAATGCTACGGAGCTCCCACTCACTTTCTTGTAAATACAGGCCTCTCCATGACACTGTATAAACCCGAAGTCTTTGATCACCTTATCAAAGCGTCGGTTCCAACTTCTTGATGCTTGCTTCAGTCCATAGATTGAACGCTGAAGTTTGCATACTTTGTCAGCATTTTTAGGATCGACAAAACCTTTGGGTTGTACCATATACAACTCTTCCTCAATGTCTCCATTAAGGAACGCCGTTTTGACATCCATCCGCCAAATCTCATAATCGAAAAATGCAGCTATTGCTAACAAAATCCTCACAGATTTTAGCTTCGCTACCGGTGAGAAAGTCTCATCGTAGTCAACTCCTTGAATTTGTCGGAAACCCTTTGCGACAAGTCGAGCTTTATAGACAGTAATATTACCATCAGCATCTGTTTTTCTCTTGAAGATCCATTTATTCTCGACAGCCTTTCGGCTCTCTGGTAAGTCTACCAAAGTCCATACTTTGTTATCATACATGGATCCCATTTCGGATTTCATGGCTTCTTGCCATTTGTTGGAATCTGGGCTCATCATCGCTTCTTCATACGTCGCAGGGTCCTCATCATTGTTATCCACAATCATGACATTTAGACAAGGATCAAACCAATCAGGAGTGGTACGTTCCCTTGTCGATCCGCGAGGTTCGATGAGTTTCCTCGTTCGAAGTTTCATGATCATTATCATTTGCTTCCTCTCGTTGCCGGTGTAGGCGGTACGAGTACAACTTCCGGTATCGCGCTACTCGATCAACGAGTATAGATTCATCAATCTCATCGAGTTCTACTTTTCTTCCAGATCACTTCTTTAGTGAGAAATTCTTTCTCAAGAAAGGTTCCGTTCTTAGCAACAAAGATTTTGCCTTCGGATCTGTGATAGAAAGTGTACCCTATAGTTTCCTTAGGGTATCCTATGAAGACGCATTTCTCCGCTTTGGGTTCTAGCTTGTCCGGTTGTAACCTTTTTACATAGGCTTCGCAACCCCAAACTTTCAGGAACGACAGACTTAGGTTTCTTATTAAACCATAATTCATACGGTGTCGTTTCTACGGATTTTGATGGTGCTCTATTTAAAGTGAATGCGGCTGTCTCTAATGCATAACTCCAAAAAGATAACGGCAAATCAGTAAGAGACATCATAGAACGAACCATATCTAAGAGAGTTCGATTACGACGTTCGGACACACCGTTTCGTTGTGGTGTTCCCGGCGGTGTCAATTGTGAAAGTATTCCGCATTTCTTTAAATGCATGCCAAACTCATAACTCAGATATTCACCTCCACGATCAGATCGTAGAAATTTAATCTTCTTGTTACGTTGATTTTCTACTTCACTTTGGAACTCCTTAAACTTCTCGAAAGTTTCGGATTTATGTTTCATGAAATAGATATACCCATATCTACTCGGATCATCTCGTGAAGGTTAGAACATAACGATAACCACCGCGCGATGCTACGCTCATTGGTCCGCACACATCGGTATGTATGATTTCCAATAAGTCGGTAGCTCGCTCCATCATACCGGAAAATGGAGTCTTAGTCATTTTTCCCATCGGACATGCTTCGCATCTATCAAGTGACTCAAAGTCAAGTGATTCTAGTAATCCATCAGTATGGAGTTTCTTCATGCGTTTCACTCCAATATGACCAAGACGACGAGTGCCACATATAAGTAGAATTATCATTCAATTTAATTCGCTTAGCATCAATGTTATGTATATGCGTATCACTACTATCGAGATCTAACAGAAATAAGCCATTCTTTTGTGGTGCTCGACCATAAAAGATATTATTCATAAAAATAGAACAACCATTATTCTCAGACTTGAATGAATAACCGTCTTGCATTAAACAAGATCCAGATATAATGTTCATGCTCAACGCAGGTACATAATAACAATTATTTAGGCTTAAAACTAATCCCGAAGGTAGATGTAGAGGAAGTGTGCCGATCGCGATCACATTGACCTTGGATCCGTTTCCAACGCGCATCGTCACTTCATCCTTCAGCAGTTGTCGTTTATTCTTTAGTTCCTGTTTCGAGTTACAAATATGAGCAACCGAACCAGTATCAAATACCCAGGTACTAGAACGAGAACCAATGAAATGAACATCTATAACATGTATATCATATATACCTTCTTTCTTCTTCTTGACAAGGCCGCTCTTCGGATCATCCGGATACTTGGAGCAATTACGCTTCCAGTGTCCCTTCTCCTTGCAAGTAATAGCACTCAAGCATCGGGCTTAGGGCCGTTCTTAGGTTTCACAGGAGGCGTGGCAGCTTTCTTGCCACCCTTCTTGAATTTTCCCTTAGACTTGCCCCTGTTTCTTGAAACTGGTGGTCTTGTTGACCATCAACACTTGGTGCTCTTTCTTGATCTCAATCTCAGCAGCTTTTAGCATGCCAAAGAGTTCAGGTAACTCCTTGTTCATGTTCTGTATATTGTAGTTCATCACAAAGTTCTTGTAACTTGGTGGCGAGTGATTGAAGGACACGATTAATCCCCAGCTCGTTAGGAATCACTATTCCCAAGTCACCGAAGTTTCTTCGCATGCCCGGTCATGGCGAGCATGTGCTCACTAACGGAGCTGCCTTCTTCCATCATACAGCTGAAAAATTGTTTCGATGCTTCATAGCATTCCACGGCCGCATGAGTCTCAAAAATAGTCTTCTACTCTTTCATCAACTCATGAGGATCGTGGTGCTCAAAACGTTTTTGAAGATCGGATTCCAGATCGCATAAGATGGCACACCGAACTTGAGAGTACCGAGTTTTCCGAGTCGCGTAAACAGCTTTTACTTCATCGGTTTCAGTTTCGCAGGAGGGTCACCTAGCGGTGCATCAAGCACATATTGCAGATTTCCGCCGGAGAGGAAGATCCTCACATGACGGAACCGATCGGTGAAGTTGCTACCGTTGCTCTTAAGCTTTTCTTTCTCTAGGAACTGGTTAAAATTGATTGGGGACGCCATCTCTACAACATATATTTGCAATAGTTTAGACTAAGTTTATGACAAATTGAGTTCAAATTTTAATTCTACATAATTAAAAATCTAGATGAACTCCCACTCAAAACAATATCCCTCGCATTGTCTTAGTGATCACACGAACCAAATCCACCGCACCAAAACCCGATCATCACGAGAAAAGGTGTGATTTCTTTGGCGAACACTCAAAGTGTTCATCATATCAACCATATGATTCATGCTCTACCTTTCGGTATCATGTGTTCCGAGACCATGTCCGTACATGCTAGGCTCGTCAAGGCCACCTTAGTATCTCGCATGTGCAAAACCTGTCTTGCACCCGTTTGTATGTACTTATTGAATCTATCACACCCGATCATCACGAGATGCTTCGAAACGACAAGACTTGATAACGGTGCTACTAAGGATGAACACTTTATTATCTTGAGATTTTAGTGAGGGATCATCTTATAATGCTACCGTCGCGATCTAAGCAAAATAAGATGCATAAAAGGATTAACATCACATGCAGTTCATATGTGATATGATATGGCCCTTTTGTCTTTGCGCCTTTGATCTTCATCTCCAAAGCACGGACATGATCTCCATCATCTTCGGGCATGATCTCCATCATCGTCGGCGAAGCACCAAGGTCAATGGCGCCGTCTTCATGATTGTCCTCCATGTAGCAACTATTACAACTACTTTGAAATACTACTCAACATGAAATTTAAAGACAACCATAAGGCTCCTGCCGGTTGCCACAATACAATAATGATCATCTCATACATATTCATCATCACATTATGGCCATATCACATCACCAAACCCTGCAAAAACAAGTTAGACGCTCTCTAATTTGGTTTGCATATTTTACGTGGTTTAGGGTTTTTCGATATAGATCTAATCTACCTACGAACATGAACCACAACGTTGATACTAATGTTGTCAATAGAAGAGTAAATTGAATCTTTACTATAGTAGGAGAGACGAGACACCCGCAAAGCCTCTTATGCAATACAAGTTGCATGTCGAACGAGGAACAAGTCTCATGAACGCGGTCATGTAAAGTTAGTCCGAGCCGCTTCATCCCACTATGCCATAAAGATGCAAAGTACTCAACTAAAGATAACAAGAGCATCAACGCCCACAAACCATTGTGTTCTACTCGTGCAACCATCTATGCATAGACACGGCTCGATACCACCTGTAGGATAACGTAGCATAGAAAACAAAAATTTTCCTACCGCGAACACGCAATCCAAGCCAAGATGCAATCTAGAAGACGGTAGCAACGAGGGGGTATCGAGTCTCACCCTTGAAGAGATTCCAAAGCCTACAAGATGAGGCTCTTGTTGCTGCGGTAGACGTTCACTTGCCGCTTGCAAAAGCGCGTAGAAGATCTTGATCACGATCGGTTCCGGCGCCACGAACGGGCAGCACCTCCGTACTCGGTCACACGTTCGGTTGTTGATGAAGACGACGTCCACCTCCCCGTTCCAGCGGGCAGCGGAAGTAGTAGCTCTTCTTGAATCCGACGAGCACGACGGCGTGGTGTCGGTGGTGGTGGAGAAGTCCGGCGGAGCTTCGCTAAGCGTGCGGGAAGTGGAGGAGCGAGGCGGCTAGGGTTTGGGGAGAGGGGGCGCCGGCCACTATAGGGGTGCGGCCACCTTGGTGGTGTTTTAGGTGGCCGGCCCCCTCCCCCTTGTCCCTCATTATATAGGTGGAACCCCAAGAGGTGGTGTCCAAGTCTTCGAATAAGACCCGAACCAAATCCTTCCATAGGAGGGGGCAATCCTAGCCCAACTAGGACTCCCACCCAAAGGTGGGATTCCCACCTCCCATGTGGGGGGTGGCCGGCCCCTAAGGGGAGTCCACTTGGGACTCCTCCCCCACTAGGGTTGGCCGGCCATGGGGGGTGGAGTCCCTTGTGGACTCCACCTTCCTTGGTGGTTTCTTCCGGACTTTTCTAGAACCTTCTAGAACCTTCCATAGAACCTTCCGCGACATTTTATTCACATAAAATGACATCCTATATATGAATCTTATTCTCCGGACCATTCCGGGACTCCTCGTGATGTCCGGGATCACATCCGGGACTCCGAACAAATATTCCAACTTCATTCCATATTCAAGAACTACCATTTCAACATCCAACTTTAAGTGTGTCACCCTACGGTTCGAGAACTATGCGGACATGGTTGAGTACTCACTCCGACCAATAACCAATAGCGGGATCTGGAGATCCATAATGGCTCCCACATATTCAACGATGACTTTAGTGATCGAATGAACCATTCACATACATTATCAATTCCCTTTGTCTCGCGATATTTTACTTATCCGAGGTTTGATCTTCGGTATCACTCTATACCTTGTTCAACCTCGTCTCCTGACAAGTACTCTTTTACTCGTATCGTGGTATGTGGTCTCTTATGAACTCATTCATATGCTTGCAAGACATTAGACGACATTCCACCGAGAGGGCCCAGAGTATATCTATCCGTCATCGGGATGGACAAATCCCACTATTGATCCATATGCCTCAACTCATACTTTCCGGATACTTAATCCCACCTTTATAGCCACCCATTTACGCAGTGGTGTTTGGTGTAATCAAAGTACCTTTCCGGTATAAGTGATTTACATGATCTCATGGTCATAAGGACTAGGTAACTATGTATCGAAAGCTTATAGCAAATAACTTAATGACGAGATCTTATGCTACGCTTAATTGGGTGTGTCCATTACATCATTCATATAATGATATAACCTTGTTATTAATAACATCCAATGTTCATGATTATGAAACTAATCATCCATTAATCAACAAGCTAGTTTAAGAGGCATACTAGGGACTTCTTGTTGTCTACATATCACACATGTACTAATGTTTCGGTTAATACAATTCTAGCATGATATATAAACATTTATCATAAACATAAAGATATAAATAATAACCACTTTATTATTGCCTCTAGGGCATATCTCCTTCACTCTTCTGACGCGATGTGCAGTTATCAACGTCGATTGTTCAAAGTGGTCAGGGGTGTTGGCACAGGTTGACAAAATAAACCCAAGTAAGTTGTATATGCACTAACTGTTGCTCTCATGTTGCTCTCATCTTGGTTATTTGTTCTATTTGAACTAACTATTTTTACTTATGAAGAATGAGATTGCCCAGAGTTTATTCGTGGGAGATCCTAAGCCGAACAAGAAGGGCAAGATGGTTGAAGGGAATTTTTTTGTGTTGTACGATTGTTGGAGTGAACTTAAGAATGATGAAAAGTGGAGGAATCGTGATGGATTAAAAGTCCCACTTATGTTAAGAAAAGCAATCAAGAAAACAATAGATGGTGTCATTGGCCTTGAAGATTCATCGTCAAGTGAAGAAACTCCTAACTCGATTGCAAAAACAACAAGAGGAAGACCAATTGGAAAGAAACAAGCTAAACTAGGAAAGAACAAGTCCGGAGATGATGATTTTAACAAAGCTATGTCAGCTATGGTGCAAGCAAGAAAGGATGCGGTAGAGGAGAGGAAGTTGAGTAGAGAGAAAGATACCGAGGCCGAAAGGAGGAGGGCGGCGGCCGACGAGAGAAGGTTGGGACTAGAGGAGAAGAGGACCGCAGCTGTGGAGAATCAATGCCTCATTGAGAAAGAGAAGAAATTATTTTTGATGGACACATCCAACCTTGATGACATGCAAAAGGAGTACATCAACCTCATGTGTGATCAAATCTTGGCGCAGAAAAGGATGAGTACCATGAGAGGCATGGGAGGAATGAGTTCCATGTGAGGCATGGGAGGCTATGGAGGCATGGGAGGAATGAGTACCATGGAAGGCATGGGTGGATATGGAAGCATGAGAGGAATAAGTTCCATGGGTGGGATGATTTCCATGGGAGGGATGAATTCAATGGGAGGTATGGGAGGAAATGTAGGAATGGGTGCCATGGGAGCTCCTCCGGGTGGATTCATGTCAATGGTTTGTCCAATGTCATGCATGCCTACTACCAATGATGGCTTTATGATGGCTTCATACCATCTCCTCCGATTCATTCTACTAATGCACACACAACCGAAGTTCAAAATGAAGATGAAGGTTCAAAAGAAGATGGTGATGATGAATGATCATCGATATTTACTAGTGTTTTGCATGAACTTTGTTTCTCAGTTGGTGATCTTGAATTATGTCTTTCTTTTGAACTATGTTAGTTAAAGTTGTCATATATTTCATTGTATAACAATGTAGTGAACATGCTTTACATATTAGATGCTGTTACACATTCATAGTTGCTTGTGCATATCACACTGTTAGTGGTCATTGTATCATGTGACAGAAGTGCTGTTTTTTGGTGTGCTGGGAGGTCATTATTGTCGTGATACCTGCTTCTGACTTTGTCATTCTGCCTGGTAAATGCCTCAGGGTTGAAGTGATTTCTGGGAATGTGATATTTGGGCCGCCTCTTCAGAAGTACTGGGCAGAGAAGCAGCAGCAAGATCAGGCAACAAAAGAAGCCCAAACTGAGTCGACTTAACAAAAATATCTTCAATTTTCGCTGAGTCAATGTTGCCATACTTCCATGGATCAGTCGCAGACACAGCATTCTGAAATTAATGATCTGAAATGTAAATGGTTACAATGATAGCCACAGTTTTTGTTAGCATTGTTCGAATCGGCTGATTTAGTTTTTCTACTGGGATGTATTATTTGTACCATCGACAGAATAAATTAGAATCAAGCCATCATTCTGAATTTCTTGTCAAACATTTGTCCAAATCGAGTCTAAGTGTTTAACAACTTCTGTCACAAAAGTTAAGATAGGTTTGTGTTTTTTTTTTTGGGTTGCTTATCACGTGTATCACGTGGTTACGGGCCTGATTGTCCTATTGGTCTGTTCCTACGAGTCAGGCTCGGAGAAAGGAGAGCTTATAGTGAGACCGGCCCAGCCCGGCCTGGACCGCCTGTTCATTTCCTGTACGGACAATGGTAGGAATCCCCCGCGCAATCACAAGCCCTAGCGCCCAATTCCCCGCCAAAACAAGATTGTTGTCGCCTGCTCCGGCGATAGCCACAGCACTGACCCTTCACAGGATGGCGAGGAAAGCAGCCACCACCATGACTGCCGCCAGCAAGAAAGCAGCGACCGCCACCGGCAAGAAAGCAGCGACAGCCGCCAGCAAGAAGGCAGGTCCCACCGTCACCGCCGCCGGCAAGAAAGCGGCGGCGTCCGCCAGCAAGAAGGCATCACCCACCGTGACCGCCGCCAGCAGGTACTGGCTCCTGAAGACGGAGCCGGGGGAGTGGTCGTGGTCCGACCAGGCCAGAGCCCCCGGGGGCGTTGGGCCGTGGGACGGCGTCCGCAACCACCAGGCCATGAACAACCTCCGCGCGATGCGATGCGGCGACCGCTGCCTCTTCTACCACTCGGGCGCCGGCGCGATGTCGCGCCGCGTCGTGGGCGTCGTGGAGGTCGCCAGGGAGTGGTACGAGGGCGAGGAGGGGGAGGCGACGGCCGGCGGCGCCGTGGACGTGCGGGCCGTCGGGGAGTTCCAGAAACCTGTGGGGCTGGCAGAGATCAAGAAGGCCGCGGGGGAGGTGGATGGGATGAAGGACTTCGCGCTGATCCGTCAGGCCCGGCTCTCGGTGATGCCCGTGCCGGTGAAGATCTGGGATTGGATTTGTGAGATGGGAGGTGGGTTTGTGCAGGATGGGGAGGTGGAAGATGAAACTGAGGGTTGATGATGTCAAGGTAAAAACAGGTATTGTGGCCACGCAATTCGTCCCTTCACGTGTATCCCACCAAATTGTCCACTAATCTTGGAAAATTCTCTGGCTGCAGGTAACATATGCAGTCGGAGGGGGGAATTTTGCGATGCTATTTGGCCTGCAAGGGATGGTACTCCGAGGAACTAATTAGTGGTATGTTCTGCAGCTTCTCTAGTGTTTGCCGTCTGTGCACCGCAGTGTGACTATAAGTGTGTACCCACTAGCTAGTCAATGTAAGTTTAGTAGTCGACTTTGGCATGTTGCAAGAAGAGTCCTTATCTTGGGGCTTTGAGATCAAATCAATGAGTCATATGCTGTTCTATGTGGCTGTATGGATGTGCTGTTCACTGAAATTTCAAGTACGTGGTTCCATGCTGTTGATGGCTTGATGCTATCGCACACATGGCCACATGGGTGATTCCTAGTTTAGCTACGTGTGAAATGATGATCTCTGATTCATATAGGCGCTGTGTCTAAATTAAGAAGAATGAGTGTGTGAAACTGCACACTTTTTGTAATACCCGGTTTCTGAGCATGAATTGCTGGTTTTTCTTGGGAAAGTTGTAATGGAGTTCCCTTGCAGGTGCACCTTCTATCTAGCCATCAAATATTGCATCGAGATGGTGCTTAGAAAGTTCTCTCCTCTTCCTTGAAATTTCACTCGAATTCTGCTACAACTTTGTTCCCCCAATGTCCCAAAACACGAAAGAGACGACAGCCATTTCCCTCCCGACAACCACGGAGGTGCACATCTTAACCAAGGAACCTGTCAGCGCAACACTGGCAATGTTGAAGTTTCCATAGCAGGCTTTGTGGCAACGGTTGTTGAATATGTTTTCCTGGTACCTCGCATTCCGATGTTGTGCATGCACACACCACATTTGCATCAATTAAGTATATCTTTCAGCCGCTCACCTGACAAAGAAAAAACCTAGGACATATAGCTAGTAGCACAAAGAACACAGATTGCTGGTAGCGAGAACCGGAGGAGTGTCACGTGGGTATGTGGGCAGGGAGGGTATAGATGATATAGACATATATGGACACTCTAACATACCAAACCATGCTTATGCATATGTATGCATGCCAGAGTGATTATTTATTGGTGCACTAGAAAGGAGTAATACATTTGCACATGGTGAAGGGATTTTACAGCAGCACCTTCCCAGATTTACGCTCTAAAGGTTCAGTTTTAAACTGCGATAGGCGACTACTACGGGAAAAACAGTCGGCCAACTGTCTTGAAAATTGTTCTAGCTACAGGTAATGTATGCAGTTAAAAGGAGCGTTTTCTATGCCTTTTCTCCTGCAAGAGATGTTAGGACTTAGGACTTGTGAGGAACGAATTAACGGTATGTTGTGTATCTTCTCTACTGTGTGCCGTCTCTGCACTGCAATGTGACTATCCACTAGCACGTTCCAGTGTAAGTTCAGTGGTAGAAGTTGGCATGTTGCAAAAAGAGTCCTCATCTTAGGGCTTTGAGATCAATTCAACGAGTCATATGCTCTTCTATGTGGCTGTATAGATATGTTCTCCAATGAATTTTCAAGTACTCCTAAGATGATCCCTAGCATGCTATGTGTTGAACGACGATAATACCTGGTTTCTGTGCAATAAATTGTTGGTTTCTGGGAAAGCTGTAACTAAGAGCATCTCCAGCCTTTGGGGTTCCCTAGGCTGAAATCCGGCGCTAAATAGCGCGCCGGATGGATGTAATTTTTGGTCTGGGGAGGCCCATTTTTCCAGCGGCGAGTCCAGGATGGATGAAAGTTTTTGATGAAATACGGCGAATTCAAACAAAATTGGGCGAAACTCGTTCAAACATAAGCGAAAGGCGAGTTCGTACATAAATAGGCCGAATTCGTATATATATTTGAATTCGGCGATGGGATAACTTAAACTTAAACTAAAACCGGCCTTCTACATGCCGAAATGGCGGTAGAAGGTCGTGTAGTCCGCGTCGTCGTCGTCGTCGTCGCTCGAGCTGGCGGCGTCCTGGGGCGGCGCCGCCTCGTACCAGCGGCTCGAACCCTGGCCAGCGTCGCCCGCGCGTGGCGGCGTCGGCCGGTAGATGTCGTCGTCGCTGCTCTCCTCGACCTTGATCACCTCCCTGGGCGCAGCGTTCCTTCCCGCGGCTGGTGCGGCGGCGCGGACGGCGAGTTGCCGCGCGGCGGCCAGGTCCAGCAGCCGCCGCTGCTGCTCCGCCTCCTGGCGCTCCCAGTCCCGCCTGGACCACTCCAGCGCGGCGTCGATGGGGAGGCTGTTCTCGGCGGGCACCAGGTCCTACAGCGACCAGGCGATCACCTCCGCCATCGCGGCTCCCTCCGTGCGCTTGGCCTCCTCCTCGGCGAGCTGGTTGGCGGCGGTGGCCTCCTTCTTCGACGACTTCCTCTTCCGCCCGCGCTGTGGACAGGAGGGTTGGCCGCGGAAGACGAGGGCGCCGCTGCTGCGCCCTCTGGTCGGCGGTGGAGACGCCGGCTCCTTCTTGACAAAGACCGGTGTCGACGGAGACGCCGGCTCCTCTTGACGAAGATCGGTGTTGATCCGCCGGACCTGGACGCCCACCTCGACCCAGACGAGGAGGAGGATGGCGCCATCCTCCTCGGCATCCAGGAACTACCGTGTCGGCGCGACACGGTAGCCGCCTCCGGCGGCGGCATTTCCAGGACGGGGTAGTTCCCACCCTCGATGCGCGAGCACATTCGGGAGGGTGCGGCCAGGCGCGCTCCACCACCGGCGGCGGCCGGCGGCGTTGTTCCTAGCGGGAGGAGGAGGGGGCAGTCGTAAGCGGCGAGTTCGCGCTCGTACCTGCGCTGGAAAAAGTCGGTCCACACCTCGTGGTTGTCGGGGAAGAAGCGCGGCTCCGCGCGCTGCTCGTCACTGAGAGTGACGAGCACCGCTTCGATCTTCGCCTCCAGGGCGGCCCGACCCATCGGCGGCGGCGGGATCGGGACCGCCCGCGCTGAGTCACCATCCTCGCGGCGCGCGGAAGTTTGGCGGCGCCAGGTAGCCTGCCATGTGGAGGAGCCGCCCTTCCCATTGGTGGAGAGAGCCGCGGCCGAAGCCATTGTTGGCCGCACCGTCGTTCGCCATTGTTTGATCGCCGCTAGTTCGCTGGAGATCGGGGAAGATTTGGGGAAGGTGAGAGCAGGGAGCGAGGTGAATGCGGGGCAGACGTGGGGCAGACGCGTTAGTTTGGCGATAAATAGAGGTAGGCGCGCGTGAAACCGAGGCGACGACATTAACTCGCCGCGTGGAAGCTACACGTCCGACGAACACTGACCGGCGGCAGGCTTTTACAGCGCGCGGAAGACGATGCGATGAGGACGACGATCGGTCTCTCTCGCCGACAAGTTGGGGCCACAAGCCGTGCAGGAAGTTTCCTCGGCGTTTCCCGCGCTTTTGTTTCGTCCGGAGTCCCCGAGCGCTCCCCGGGGGGCCGGGGATGGCCTGGACTCTCCGGACGGATGAAAGGCCTAATCCGGACGAAAAGGAGGAACCGGGGGAACGACTGGGCCGTTTTCGTCCATCCGGATGACAAAACGCCGTCCTTGGGGCCTCGTCGGGGAGACGGCTGGAGATGCTCTAAGGTCCCATGCAAGAACACCTCCAATGTAGCCATCAAATTTTGCATCGAGGCTGGTGCTTAAAATTTTCTAAGTTAGAAATTTTTCTCTTAGGACATCTCCAGCGGCGTGACGCAAACGAACGCTGAGCGACCGTTTCGTCCGTCGTGACCGGAAATGCGTCTGGCACCACCTCCAGCGGGGCGATGCAAAGTGACCGGGCCGTCCGCGGAGATGCAAACATGGCCCAAATATGCGCCTCGGATGCGTCTCTGCGGACGCGCAAAGTGTCCGCTCGCGTCTGGTGGATGTTTCGTCGGGCCCGCCTGGCAGCGACCCTACGTCGATGCGTCTTCTCAAACGCGCCAGCGACTGGCGCCGCTGCGTCGCTTCGGCAGTCTGCGCCACGTTAATGGCGATGCCTCGGCTGCCGAGCGGCCGCAGCCTACCTCCGCCAACCACGTTAATGGCGACACCACGCGTCCCGCGGCCACCGCATGCCTCCGGCCTATATAAAGGGGGCACGCGTTCTTCTTCCTCATCCACTCCTCCAAAGAAACCATAACCGCCACAAAGCTCCACCGTAGCGCCGCCTAGGTGTTCCTGCGACGCAGCCAGGCCCGCGAGGAAGTCCATGGCCGGTCCTGGTGGCCGGCGAGGCGGTCGAGGCCGCGGCCCTGGGCGCCCCCGGGGCCGGGGCAGGGGCCGCCGTGGTGGAGTAGCTACGGCCCCACGCTTGCCGTCGCCTGCGCCCTCCTCGTCTTCGCAGGAGGACCGCTGCTTTGAGTTCCTCCTCCGCATCGACGACGACCAACTCGGCATCAAGCGGCTCCCGGACAAGTTCGCCGAGTTCGTCGATGGCGTCGAGCCGGCGCATTTGCAGCTACGGGAGGCCAGGTGCAACTTCTGCCGCTGGACCGTGGAGGTCTTGTTCGACGGGCAGGGCAAGATGTACCTGCACACGGGGTGGGACAAGTTCGCCCGTGACCTCGCGCTCGAGTCCGGCTGCCAGCTCACCTTCCTCTACGAGGGGGACAGCGAGATGATCGTCAAGGTGTTCGACGACACAGCCTGCCGCAGGCACTACCACACCGGCGAATCCGGCTCGGACACCGATATTTAGAACTTAGAGTGTTCTTTCTTTGCAGCGAATCTGGCTACGGGCCAGACGAAGCCAGTAGTGGAGGTCTCTGTCTGTTCTTCCTCGGTAGAACCAACAAGGGCACTGTCTCCCGCTGGATTTTCCAGTTTGGGTGATTGGGTGTGCCTCGAATGTTCTTTCTTGGCAGCGAACATACGGAAATCAACACAACTGGTTTTTTTAAAAAAAAAATGTTATATTTGTGTCAACCATGGTTCAAACTATGTGTTAGTTTGTGTAAACCATGTTCCAAACTATGTGTTAGTTTGTGTAAAATCATGTTTCAATATGTAATATTTGGAACTATGTTTAAATGGAGAAGAGAAAAAAAAACAAGTAAAAAAAATGCGTCGGCCCGTTGGAGCCAACTCCAGACGCAACGAACACGCGGATAAAAACGGACATTTTAGCATCCGCGACGCGACGCAAACGGACGCGTGCGGACAATAAAATGCGTTGCGCCGCTGGAGATGCCCTTATGCCTTGAAGATTTCCCTCATACTTTGCTGCTACTCTGTTTTCATAAGTTCTGAACCACGAAGGAGGCGAAAGCCGTCTCCCTCCTGGCAAAAACAGCGGAACGAAGTGTGGAGTTAAGGGCATCTCCAACCGGGCAACCCAAACGGACGCGCTGGGCCGTCCGTTTTGGGCCGTTTGCGTGCCCGAGCGGACGCGCGGCGTCCGCGCGTCCGTTTGGGTCGCGTGCTGCGCCCAACGCAGCGGCCACCCATTTTGCCATTTGGCCATTTGGCCTATTTCTTTGGAAAATAGGTCCTCTGCCACAGATCCAGTTTGATATATAATAATATCTCGTAAACATAGAATAATATATAATAAACATAAAATATTATCAAATACCATAAAATATTATCAAATGTACCATGATAAATCAAATAAAATGTGCCATAGTTTGAGAAAAATATAAAAATTACAATTGAGATTGTCTAACTCAATTTGGGCGCTCGAGGATCTCCTTCTGTCTCTTCTCGAACCAAGCTCTCTTCGCCTCGCTCATGTTGGTCAAGTCGGCGTTCATGATGAGGTTGTCCTCGGCTTGGCGTTTGAGCTCAACTTCCTTCGCCTTCAGCTCCACCTCTTTGGCCCTTGCCATTGCTATGAGCTCAAGTTCTGTCTCTTTGAGCTCAAGTTCTTTAGCTTTGGTCTTGGCCTTGACCTCTTCAATCTCAAGCTTCTTCTGCTGGACATCAAAGAATTTCTTCCTGTCCTCTTCTTTCTCCCGGCGCCTCCTCTCATCCCTCTTGTCTGTGGACACCTCTCTGTCCGCATGCATCTTCTTCAAAGTGCCATACAATAGCATGGACGACGCATCACGCTTCATGTCCTCGGACCAGATGGAGAAATCATGGTCTGACTCCTCCCCGGCCGCAATGGCGCGGCGGGTGTTGGCCGCATGGACCGCCGCCGGGTTGTGCTCCGGCGTCGGCTCGCGGGACATGGAGGACCTGGCCGGAAGGGTCCGATAGGGCAGAGGAGGAAGAAGACATGATGGCGCAGAGGATTTTTGGACCGCTAATGCGAGGGGGATGCGAGAGCGAACCGTTCGTAGCGGTTAAATAAAAGGGGATGTGGTGAAAATTCAATGCCACAGCGAGTTTCCGAGGAAGTGGTGTTTGAAAGAAAGAGAAAAGACTGCCAAATCACGCGGAGAAGTTGAGAAGGCAAGTCATCATGGTGACGGATACTCGCGACGGTCTCCGCCACGACATGACCCGACGAAAGAAAGCGTAATGATTTTGGAAATACCATTTCCAAAACCAGGGGGGCATGTGTTATCACCAGAATTTAACCGAGTCAGAGGTGGGCCGCGATCAAGATGGGCT
>NC_061510.1:36972394-37005837 GCF_022539505.1 Lolium rigidum
TTTCCCCAGCTCGTTAGTTTTTCCTCAGTTTTCCCCTCCCTCTAGTTTGAAGCCGAAGACGGGTTGCCGTCGGAGTCAGAGGCGCACCGTTAGTGGTCGGTTCCTCGCTGACCGTCTCGTGCTGACGGGTGGATCCATCCGCTGGCCCAGCGTGGGCGTTTATTTCCTGGTTATACGCGGTGCATGACCAAATGGGGCACTCTATGGGGCTGCCGCAGCCAATGGCCCAGGTGGTCCGTCTATTTATTTATAGAAAATTATATATTGCCGCTCATGGGGCCTCTGCGCAGCCAATGACCGTTGTGGTCGTCTATTTTTATTTAGAGAATATAATATAGAGCCGCTCTGTGGGGCGCCTCAGCTGCATAGCACGTGGTATTTTAGCAGCTTAATCAGTAGGCTCTTATGCTCGTGTGTGCATCTGACGTTGACCCCAGGTGGTGAGCACGCCGTTCGACCATGCCGTCTCCCGGCATGGCATGGCATCGTTTAGGTATGGTGCTCCGAATAATAGTGGAAATGGGATGTTATTTTTTACATGCATAATATATAGAAAATAGCTAGATCTCTAAATCGATGCATATGAAGCTACATATATATTCTTGGTCATAATCCCTTAATTATCTAAAGGGGATGGATGCATGTTGACTTCAACGTCGTCGCCGTCATTTTCATCGTCGAGTATCTTCGTCGATGCGAGGAGTAGTAGTACCTCTGCACATTGTTCAGGTCGAACACCTTCACTTGTGAGCACATCATGCGCCTTCATATTTGAAGTGTCCAGACAGCCAGAAATCCACACGTGCGCGATGGCGAATTTCTCCAGCCCTTGTGGGGCTTGCATGAGGCCTTGTCCCAAAAATGAAATGGACCTCACAGGGTCCAGGCAGACGCAGTGGCTTCTTTCATGAGATACATATAGCTGGCTCCCTTGCCGTCAAGATAGTCCGCAATTTTTTTGGGAGTTCCTGCAAAGAGATCGAGCGCCCGATCGTTTGAAATTAGGGAACCCTTGAAATTAAGGTTTTTTAGAACATGCCCATAATTAATCATGCATACTTATATATGTGGGAACGCGTACGCACCTTCTTGACCAAAGAGATTGTCTTCATAGACGACGATGAAGAACTCCTCTATGATCAATGGCGGTGTTGACGGTGGTGGTGGCAATGATGATGATGCTTCCCTTCCCTTCCTTGCCCCTTCCGGTCCGCGTCAGGCATTGACCATATGGATAAAGTGTATGTGAACGAAAAGAGAGAGAGGCGGGGAACCTATTGACACAAGGGATGGCCGTGTGGGTGTTTATAAGGGAGAGATGACCGTTGTAGGGTTTACACAATAAAAATAAAGGAGGAGATGACCGTTGTGGGGGTTTTATACACAAATAAATTAAGGAGGAGGCGGCCGTTGTGGGGGGTATAGTTTATCATTTTACGTGAAAAGTGGCCTAAAAAGGAAAGTAATGGCTACAAGAAATCGGTGATAGTTTATCGTTTTTGTGAAAAGTAATGGGTACAAGAAATGGGTGATGGTGTATCATTTTTGCGTGAAAAGTAATGGCTACACGAAATGGGTGATGATGTATCATTTTTGTGCGTGAAAAGTAATGGCTACATTACAAATCGGTGATGGTTTATCATTTTTTGTGCGTGAAAAGTAATGGCTACAACAAAATCAGGTGATGGTTTATGCATTTTTTTGCGTGAAAATGTTGTTGGGTACACGAAATGGGTGATGGTGTATCATTTTTGTGCGTGAAAAATGAAATGGCTACAAAGAAATGCGGTGATGGTTTATACGTTTTTTGCGTGAAAAGTAATGGGTACAAGGAAATGGAGTGATGGTGTATCATTTTTTTGCGTGAAAGTAATGGCTACGAGAAATGGGTGATGGTGTATCATTTTTTGCGTGAAAAGTAATGGCTACGAAATGGGTGATGGTGTATCACGTGCGTGAAAAGTAATGGCTACAACAAATCGGTGATGGTTTATCATTTTTGTGCGTGAAAAGTAATGGCTACAACAAAATCGGTGATGGTTTATCATTTTAGTGAAAAGTAATGGGGTACACGAAATGGGTGATGGTGTATCATTTGTGCGTGAAAGTGAATGGCTACAACAAATGGGTGATGGTTTATCATTTTGCGTGAAAAGTAATGCCTAAAGGTTTATAATTTGGCGTGAAATAATGCAGAAAACCAAACTTTGCGTGGGCTTCAACGACGACGAGAGAGAGAGAGAGAGGGTGGTGACGACCGGAGAGAGAGATAGGGAGGTTATGCACGCAGTTAGATCATACGATCAACGGTGGTGGTACGATCCGCGTGACATGGTTCTAGACCAATCGAGACCAATGTTGGGCGTACTGTGAGAGTTTGTGAAGGGAGGAGGGGCAAAACTGAGTAGTATCAAGAAGCCAGGGGCAAGTGAGTAGTAACCCAGGGCTAAGGGATTCAAATATGAGATTTAAAAAATGGAAAATGCGTGTTTTGTACAATGAAACCCATGTCTTGGCACTACCTCAAACTGTTTGGCCAATACAAATCTACATGAGTGTGAAAATTATGGTCTCGATTCGGACCAAGGTATGTTTGGAAAGCTGTTTTGGGTAGGGCTTATTATGGGAAAGAAACATGCACCTTCATAGCTACTAGGTGATTTGAGAAGTGGCAATTTGTGGTGAAGCTTGATTTATCTACAGTTTATCTATGATTGAAGATGGAAATTTGTGAACTCCATGAGTAAAGTGCCACTCCTTTACAGGAACTACTGCACATTAAATAACTCATTCGACTAGTTAATCCCATTTTGGTGACTCTCTCGTTGACCAGCCACTTGAGGGTGAAGCGAGGTATGATGTGCACTAGCCGATTGTATTAGCACTCAGGGTGAAAAGCTGAGCATACAAAAAATGCTAGTACCTCTTGACTCAGGTATACCATGAGTATATCTAAATTTCAGGGTTAGACTCAGACGCGATATTCTGTCTAGAAGTGGAAAGTGCCCAGCTGTTGACGCGTGTCGCGGTGCAGACATTGGTGATGCCGTGAAACAGGTGCGCTGGACGCGTAAGCCCCTCTCTCCCTCCCTCTGCACACAGTACGTCATTATCGCTCACGCGAAACCACCCCTCTCACGTCCGTAACTTCTCAAAAAACCCCAAACGCCGTACAAGCCCTCTGCCGGCGATGGAGAAGAAGAATGCGCCGGCGGCCTACATCACCCCGAGCCGTCGCCTCGAGCCGTCGCCTCAGAGCCTCGCGCCGAGCCGTCTGCGCCAGGCCATCGCCGCTGAGCCCCATTAGCCTCCGAGGAAATCGGCGCATCCGGCCCGGCGCGTAGGCGCGGCGCCCTCACGTGAACTATAGGCCAGTCTCAACGCCTTGTGGACCGCCACAAAGATGGCTGGCCGGCGTGCTTAATGGCCAAGAAGGTACGTACGGACAGCTACTGCTATGAGGCAAATCGAAATTGGCGCTCAGGTTTACACGATCGGCCGATGCACCTGCGAATGGATCATGCTACACCACAGCATACGCGCGCTGGTTCACCTTCTCCATCTCACGGCACATCCCTTCCATCACCATAGATCTATGCGATTCGTGCAAAAAGGTTCCGGAATTCACCAGGCTTTTCGGTAAGCGTCACCATAGATCTTATTTTCAAATCTCTTAGTCTTGAATGTTATCTTTTCAATATAATATTTTAGATTCTACTTCTGGCTTTTCCCGTGGCGTCATAGTGCTTGCCCCGAGAAGAACCCACCGCACAAGATACGACTGCAGACCTCACAGAAAATGGATATAGATGTTTGAGCGCAGATGCCATCCCATTTTCTGAAATCAGTCGCTGTTATCAAATCCCCGACTATGGTCTTCGTTTGCCACACATTACCAGGAAGTGGTTGGGTCGATGAACGCACTCCAACTAAGGATATAAGCCCAGATAAGGGATTGGGGAGAAGGAAGATTTTCGATCAGACCATGGTTTTCCGTTCCATTGCATTCAATGGTGAGCTGTATGCAGCCATTGGACAATTTGAGATCGGAAGAATAGTGCTATAATATACAGTTTGCGAAAAGCGCTCGAGCACTGTCAGGATGGAACACTAATTTTCATTTCGGAGGCTTGGACGTGGAAGTTCTACCTTGTGGAGTCGGATGGTGAGCTGCTGCTTGTGTTGTTGGTCAGCGCGGCTTTGGCGGGCAAACCATTGGTGCAGTGTGGACACTCAGGCCGCTCTCTCCATCCAGGGTCACTAACATTGGCGGTAATGCCTTCTTCGTAGATTATATCAGGTGTATCTCTAGTAGGCACGAGTGTACCCGGCCTTCCAACCTGGCATCTACCACACTGGGTTGGGTTATATCAGAGCGTACTCCTTGATACAAATGCCTGGGATGAGTAGGCCACTACGTGTATAGAATAGGATTCTACGGTTGAGAAATGAACACAGGCCATACCGTTTGGAGGTCATATTGGCCATAAAGACGGAAGGAGTTCAATGAATATTTCCTTGGGGATTGCACGAATGGAGCGGCGGAGAAATATGAGGAGGAATGAAGAACAAATTCATCCTAATCTTCTAGCTGTTAATCCCACTTACATTAAAATTTTTGTGATCAGCATATATTTTGCAGCTTAGTTTGTAGTGGACACTAATAATGTTATTGGCTGCTTTTAGTACATGCAGTTTACCTATGTATTATACTTAGTTTTCTGATTATGCTGCTGTGAATTTATCATATAATAAGCTTCTAGATTTGCTACTAGATTTGCTGCCATATTGGGCTTGTGAGGCCAAAAGGCATAAATAACCCCGGAGATTTGCTATAGGTGCCATATTGAAGAAAGACGAAAGCGAAGCTTCTCTAGATTTACTAATTTGGTGAAAGAACGAGAGAGAGAAAGAGGGAAAAGGTCGGGGGCTACTTCGATAAAAGGAAAATTTCGACTATGGCAAATATAGAAATTGCGGGAGCCTACAACCAAGCACAAGTTCTTGGTTGTGGCCTCGGGGGCTACTCCCATCGGGAGCGCTGTTCGCGCACCCGAGAGATAAAAAAAAAGGAAGAAGAAAGAAGAAAAGGAAAGAATATCGGGAAATAATGGCAATATAGCGACAAGGTGGACTAAAATGTTGAGCCTACAACCAAGCACAAGTTCTTGGCTGTAGCCTCGGGGGCTACTCCCATCGGGAACGCTGTTCGCGTGCCCGATGAAATTTAAAAAGAAAAAGAAAGAAAGATAGAAAAGCAAGAGAGTATATTTCGAGTTATGATTAACTCTACATATTCTCCCATCGGGAGATTAATATAAGTCATATTTGACTCGATAAAATGTGCCATTCCAACAGCCGGAAAAGCACTCGACAATATATTCTCAGAACGCCAAAGTTGCGATCAATTTACGAATGCCGCAAATTTGCGAAGGTAAGACCCCGGATCCATTCTCGCTGGGCGTGGCATCGCCGAAGAATGCGCTCCGCTACTTTTATCCGTATCAACGGGTACGAAGAAAAATCCTAACGGACGCGTTAGGTACTCGATAAATTTGGCCGGGACTCGACGGAATGGTAAGACCTTAAGCGGCACCTGTCGGAGTTTGCACGGTATCCCGAGATCATGTCCGGGGACGTGATCTTGAAGTAGGTTTTTGCGGATTGCCACTAGAGCGGTTAACTAGTACCTGATCCGTCGGATGAACTAGCCCCAACTACCAATATCCACTGTACAATATAGAAATTCATATAAAGAAATATAGAAAAGTTTAAATTGTCGAATAAAAATAAACGAGTGGAGATTTTCCCTGATTCTACGATTCAAGCAAAATCTCGGGGACTATCGACATAGGCATCCCAAATGGGCCTGCCGAAGATGGTACCGGGGTTTAATGAAGGCCCACTACCCGAAGAATAAGAAGGTTCGAGAGCCCAAGATATATTAAGGAAAGTAGAGTTGTAATAGGAAGTGTTGTTTGTAATTTGGCGGGATGAGTTAGAAACCGTCCCGGACTCTGTAACTTGTACAAAACGAAACCCTCGGCTCCACCTCTTATATATAAGGGGGAGTCGAGTGATGTCTACGGGAGCTTCTATTCTTGTAGACAGTGTTGGGCCTCCAAGAGCAGAGGTTTGTAGAACAGCAGCAAGTTTCCCTTAAGTGGATTACCCAAGGTTTATCGAACTCAGGGAGGAAGAGGTCAAAGATATCCCTCTCATGCAACCACTGCAACCACAAAGCAAGAAGTCTCTTGTGTCCCCAACACACCTAATAGGTGCACTAGTTCGGCGAAGAGATAGTGAAATACGGGTGGTATGAATAAGCGGTAGCAACGGCACCGGAAAAGTGCTTTGCCCGGGACGGTAAACAAGCGAGTAGTAATGCAGCGGTAGTAACGCGATAGAAACGGTAAACAAGCAGCGATAGCGATATTTAGGAACAAGGCCTAGGGATTACACTTTCACTAGTGGACACTCTCAACATTAATCACATAATGAGAATAGATAAATGCATACTCTACACTTTTGTTGGATGATGAACACATTGCGTAGGATTACACGAACCCTCAATGCCGGAGTTAACAAGCTCCACAATAATGCTCATATTTTAGTAACCTTTAGTGTAAGATAGATCAACGAGACTAAACCAAGTACTAGCATAGCATGCACACTGTCACCTTCATGCATATGTAGGAGGAATAGATCACATCGATATTATCATAGCAATAGTTAACTTCGCAATCTACAAGAGATCATGATCATAGCATCAACCAAGTACTAACACGGTGCACACACTGTCACCATTACACACGTGCAGGAGGAATAAAACTACTTTAATAACACATCACTAGAGTAGCGCATAGATAAATTGTGATACAAACTCATATGAATCTCAATCATGTAAAGCAGCTCATGAGATCATTGTATTGAAGTACATAGTAGAGAGATTAACCACATAGCTACCGGTACAGCCCCGAGCCTCGATGGAGAACTACTCCCTCCTCATGGGAGCAGCAGCGGTGATGAAGATGGCGGTGGAGATGGCAGCGGTGTCGATGGAGAAGCCTTCCGGGGGCACTTCCCCGCTCCGGCGGGGTGCCGGAACAGAGACTCCTGTCCCCCAGATCTTGGCTTCGCGATGGCGGCGGCTCTGGAAGATTTTCCGTATCGTGGTTTTTCGTCGAACGCGATAGGGTTTTCGATCCAGGGGCTTTATATAGGCGAAGAGGCGGCGCAGGAGGGTCGAAGGGGTGCCCACACCATAGGGTGGCGCGGGCCCCCCTGGCCGCGCCGCCATGTGGTTTGGTGGGCCTGTGCCCCCTCCCTGGTGGCTCTCGGGTGTTCTGGATGCTTCCGGGGAAAATAGGAACTTGGGCGTTGATTTCGTCCGATTCCGAGAATATTTCGTTACTAGGATTTCTGAAACCAAAAACAGCGAGAAAACGAGAGCGGCACTTCGGCATCTTGTTAATAGGTTAGTTCCAGAAAACGCACGAATATGACATAAAGTGTGCATAAAACATGTAGATACCATCAATAATGTGGCATGGAACATAAGAAATTATCGATACGTTGGAGACGTATCAGCATCCCCAAGCTTAGTTCTGCTCGTCCCGAGCGAGTAAAACGATAACAAAGATAATTTACTGGAGTGACATGCCATCATAAACTTGATCATACTATTTGTAAAGCATATGTAGTGAATGCAGCGATCAAAACAATGTATATGACATGGGTAAACAACTGAATCATAAAGCAAAGACTTTTCATGAATAGCACTTCAAGACAAGCATCAATAAGTCTTGCATAAGAGTTAACTCATAAAGTAATAATTCAAAGTAAAGGTATTGAAGCAACACAAAGGAAGATGAAGTTTCAGCGGTTGCTTTCAACTTATAACGTGTATATCTCATGGATAATTGTCAACATAGAGTAATATAACAAGTACAATATGCAAGTATGTAGGAATCAATGCACAGTTCACACAAGTGTTTGCTTCTTGAGGTGGAGAGAGATAGGTGAACTGACTCAACATAAAAGTAAAAAGAATGGTCCTTCAAAGAGGAAAGCATCGATTGCTATATTTGTGCTAGAGCTTTTATTTTGGAAACATGAAACAATTTTGTCAACGGTAGTAATAAAGCATATGAGTTATGTAAATTATATCTTACAAGTTGCAAGCCTCATGCATAGTATACTAATAGTGCCCGCACCTTGTCCTAATTAGCTTGGGTTAACACGGATTATCATTGCATAACATATGTTTCAACCAAGTGTCACAAAGGGGTACCTCTATGCCGCCTGTACAAGGGTCTAAGGAGAAAGTTCGCATTGGATTTCTCGCTTTTGATCATTCTTCAACTTAGACACCCATACCGGGACAACATAGACAACAGATAATGGACTCCTCTTTTAATGCTTAAGCATTCAACAACAATTATTATTCTCATATGAGATTGAGGTTTTATGTCCAAACTGAAACTTCCACCATGATTCATGGCTTCGAGTTAGCGGCCCAATGTTCTTCTCTAACAATATGCATACTCAAACCATTTGATTGTGAAAACCGCCCTTACTTCGGACAAGACGAACATGCATAGCAACTCACATGATATTCAACAAAGAGTAGATGGCGTCCCCGGGAACATGGTTATCGCACAACAAGCAACTTAATAAGAGATAAAGTGCATAAGTACATATTCAATACCACAATAGTTTTTAAGGCTATTTTGTCCCATGAGCTATATATTGCAAAGGCGAATGATGGAAATTTAAAGGTAGCACTCAAGCAATTTACTTTGGAATGGCGGAGAAATACCATGTAGTAGGTAGGTATGGTGGACACAAATGGCATAGTGGTTGGCTCAAGGATTTTGGATGCATGAGAAGTATTCCCTCTCGATACGGGGTTTAGGCTAGCAAGGTTATTTGAAACAAACACAAGGATGAACGGTACAGCAAAACTCACATAAAAGACATATTGTAAACATTATAAGACTCTACACCGTCTTCCTTGTTGTTCAAACTCAATACTAGAAATTATCTAGACCTTAGAGAAACCAAATATGCAAACCAAATTTTAGCATGCTCTATGTATTTCTTCATTAATAGGTGCAAAGTATATGATGCAAGAGCTTAAACATGAGCACAACAATTGCCAAGTATCACATTACCCAAGACATTATAGCAATTACTACATGTATCATTTTCCAATTCCAACCATATAACAATTTAACGAAGAGGAAACTTCGCCATGAATATTATGAGCTAAGAACACATGTGTTCATACGAACGAGCGGAGCGTGTCTCTCTCCCACACAAGCATGATGTAATCCAATTTATTCAAACAAAAACAAAAACAAAAGCACACAGATGCTCCAAGTAAAGCACATAAGATGTGACCGAATAAAAATATAGTTTCAACAGAAGGAACCTGATAATTTATCGATGAAGAAGGGGATGCCTTGGGCATCCCCAAGCTTAGATGCTTGAGTCTTCTTGATATATGCAGGGATGAACCACCGGGGCATCCCCAAGCTTAGAGCTTTCACTCTCCTTGATCATAGTATATCATCCTCCTCTCTTGACCCTTGAAAACTTCCTCCACACCAAACTCGAAACAACTCATTAGAGGGTTAGTGGACAATAAAAATTAACATGTTCAGAGGTGACACAATCATTCTTAACACTTCTGGACATTGCATAAAGCTACTGGACATTAATGGATCAAAGAAATTCATCCAACATAGCAAAAGAGGCAATGCGAAATAAAAGGCAGAATCTGTCAAAACAGAACAGTCCGTAAAGATGGATTTTATTAGGCCACCAGACTTGCTCAAATGAAAATGCTCAAATTGAATGAAAGTTGCGTACATATCTGAGGATCATGCACGTAAATTGGATTAATTTTCTGAGCTACCTACAGGGAGGTGGACCCAGATTCGTGACAGCAAAGAAACCTGGAACTGCGCAGTAATCCAAATCTAGTACTTACTTTACTATCAAAGACTTTACTTGGCACAACAAAACATAAAACTAAGATAAGGAGAGGTTGCTACAGTAGTAAACAACTTCCAAGACTCAAATATAAAACAAAGTACTGTAGCAAAATAACACATGGGTTATCTCCCAAGAAGTTCTTTCTTTTTAGCCATTAAGATGGGCTCAGCAGTTTTAATGATGCACTCGCAAGAAATAGTATTTGAAGCAAAAGAGAGCATCAAGAGGCAAATTCAAAACACATTTAAGTCTAACATGCTTCCTATGCATAGGAATCTTGTAAATAAACAAGTTCATGGAGAGCAAAGTAACAAGCATAGGAAGATAAAACAAGTGTAGCTTCAAAAATTTCAGCACATAGAGAGGCATTTTAGTAACATGAAAATTTCTACAACCATATTTTCCTCTCTCATAATAACTTTCAGTAGCAACATGAGCAAACTCAACAATATAACTATCACATAAAGCATTCTTATCATGAGTCTCATGCATAAAATTATTACTCTCCAAATAAGCATAGTTATTCTTATTAATTGTAGTAGGAGCAAATTCAACAAAGTAGCTATCATTATTATTTTCATCAAGTGTAGGAGGCATATTGTAATCATAATCAAATTTATCCTCCATAACAGGTGGTACCAAAAGACTACTATCATTATCATCACAAATAGGAGGCAAAGTATCATCAAAGAAAATTTTCTCCTCAATGCTTGGGGGACTAAAAATATCATGAAAACCAGCTTCCCCAAGCTTAGAACTTTCTATATCATTATCAACAATGGTGTTCAAAGCGTTCATACTAATATTACTACCAGCATGCAAATAAGATTTCATAGGTTTTTTAATTTTCGCATCAAACAATCCATGTTTTAAATCAGGAAATAGAATAAGAAGCTCATTGTTGTCCATTATGCCAAACTAGTGTAAACAAGAAACAAAAAGATGCAATTGCAGGATCTAAAGGAAATAGCTTCGAGCACACACACGACGGCGCCGGAAAAATACTTTACCCGAGACCGTAGTATGAGAGCCTTTTACCTTTCCTCCCCGGCAACGGCGCCGGAAAAGTGCTTGATGTCTACGGGAGCTTCTATTCTTGTAGACAGTGTTGGGCCTCCAAGAGCAGAGGTTTGTAGAACAGCAGACAAGTTTCCCTTAAGTGGATTACCCAAGGTTTATCGAACTCGGGGAGGAAGAGGTCAAAGATATCCCTCTCATGCAACCCTGCAACCACAAAGCAAGAAGTCTCTTGTGTCCCCAACACACCTAATAGGTGCACTAGTTCGGCGAAGAGATAGTGAAATACAGGTGGTATGAATAAGCAGTAGCAACGGCACCGGAAAAGTGCTTTGCCCGGGACAGTAAACAAGCGATAGTAATGCAGCAGTAGTAACGCGATAAAACAAGTAAACAAGCAGCGATAGCGATATTTAGGAACAAGGCCTAGGGATTACACTTTCACTAGTGGACACTCTCAACATTAATCACATAACAGAATAGATAAATGCATACTCTACACTTTTGTTGGATGATGAACACATTGCGTAGGATTACACGAACCCTCAATGCCGGAGTTAACAAGCTCCACAATAATGCTCATATTTTAGTAACCTTTAGTGTAAGATAGATCAACGAGACTAAACCAAGTACTAGCATAGCATGCACACTGTCACCTTCATGCATATGTAGGAGGAATAGATCACATTGATATTATCATAGCAATAGTTAACTTCGCAATCTACAAGAGATCATGATCATAGCATAAACCAAGTACTAACACGGTGCACACACTGTCACCATTACACACGTGCAGGAGGAATAAAACTACTTTAATAACACATCACTAGAGTAGCGCATAGATAAATTGTGATACAAACTCATATGAATCTCAATCATGTAAAGCAGCTCATGAGATCATTGTATTGAAGTACATAGTAGAGAGATTAACCACATAGCTACCGGTACAGCCCCGAGCCTCGATGGAGAACTACTCCCTCCTCATGGGAGCAACGAGCGGTGATGAAGATGGCGGTGGAGATGGCAGCGGTGTCGATGGAGAAGCCTTCCGGGGCACTTCCCCGCTCCGGCAGGGTGCCGGAACAGAGACTCCTGTCCCCCAGATCTTGGCTTCGCGATGGCGGCGGCTCTGGAAGATTTTCCGTATCGTGGTTTTTCGTCGAACGCGATAGGGTTTTCGATCCAGGGGCTTTATATAGGCGAAGAGGCGGCGCAGGAGGGTCGAAGGGGTGCCCACACCATAGGGTGGCGCGGGCCCCCCCTGGCCGCGCCGCCATGTGGTTTGGTGGGCCTGTGCCCCCCCCCGGTGGCTCTCGGGTGTTCTGGATGCTTCCGGGGAAAATAGGAACTTGGGCGTTGATTTCGTCCGATTCCGAGAATATTTCGTTACTAGGATTTCGAAACCAAAAACAGCGAGAAAACGAGAACTGGCACTTCGGCATCTTGTTAATAGGTTAGTTCCAGAAAACGCACGAATATGACATAAAGTGTGCATAAAACATGTAGATAACATCAATAATGTGGCATGGAACATAAGAAATGATCGATACGTTGGAGACGTATCATCGAGGGACGAGGAGATCATCGAATCATTGTTCACACATCCTAGTTTTCGTAATCGTCGAGTACTTTTCGGCTGAAACCTTCGAGATCTACTTGCCCTCTACTTCTAACTAAACCCTAGCCTATAACCCGTAGGCATTGACAAGTTAATACCTTGTCAACAGGGCCGCGCGGGCTCCACCCTGGCCGCGCCGGCCTATGGGGAGGGAGCCCTGGCGCCCTTCCGACTCCGCCTCTTCGTCTATAAGAGCCCTTTCGACCTAAAAACGCGATACGAATTGACGAAACTCCAGAAAGACTCCAGGGGCGCCGCCACCATCGCGAAACTCCAATTCGGGGGACAGAATCTCTGTTCCGGCACGCCGCCGGGACAGGGAAGTGCCCCCGGAAGCCATCTCCATCGACGCCACCGCCTCCATCATGCTCCGTGAGTAGTTCCCCCATGGACTACGGGTTCTAGCTGTAGCTAGTTGGTATTCTCTTCCCCATGTACTTCAATACAATGATCTCATGAGCTGCCTTACATGATTGAGATTCATCTGATGTAATCGCTGTTGTGTTTGTTGGGATCCGATGGATTGTTACATTATGATTAGTCTATCTATAAAGTTTGTGAAGTTATTGTTGCTGCAATCTTGTTGTGTTTAATGCTTGTCACTAGGGCCCGAGTGGCATGATCTTAGATTTAAGCTCTATACTTATTGTTTAGATTGTATCTACAAGTTGTTTGCACATGTCTATGTCCGGAACCCGAGGCCCCAGAGTGACAGCAACTGGGATAACTGGAGGGGAAGGCTTAGATATGAGGATCACATGTTTTCACGGAGTGTTAATGCTTTGCTCCGGTGCTCTATTAAAAGGAGTACCTTAATTTCCAGTAGATTCCCTAGAGGCCCGGCTGCCACCGGCTGGTAGGACAAAAGATGTTATGCAAGTTTCTCATTGCGAGCACGTATGACTATATATGGAAAACATGCCTACATGATTAATAATCTTGATGTTCTGTCTTAATGCTATTTCAATCCTATCAATTGCCCAACTGTAATTTGTTCACCCAACACTTGTTATTGGAGAGTTACCACTAGTGTAGATAGTCGGGAACCCCGGTCCATCTCTCATCATCATATACTCGGTCCTATATGTCATTGGAAGTAGTATCAACTATTTCCTGGTGTCATTGCTCTCATATTACTGCTACTGCTGCTGTGTTACTGTTACTACTGCTCTCATATTACTGCTGCTTTCACATCACCCCTGTTACTAGTGCTTTTCCAGGTGCAGCTGAATTGACAACTCAATTGTTAAGGCTTATAAGTATTCTTTACCTCCCCTTGTGTCGAATCAATAAATTTGGGTTTTACTTCCCTCGAAGACTCGTTGCGATCCCCTATACTTGTGGGTTATCAAGACTATTTTCACGGCGCCTTTGCCGGGGAGGCATAGCTCTACTCATAAGTTCACCTGGGGAGTACACTCCACCTCTCTCTCTGTTTTTATTTTATTTTGTTTTAATTAGTTTACTTCTGTCTAGTTTATTTCTACTTAGTTTATTTCTGTCTAGTATTATTTTGCTTAGTTTACTTTTGTCTAGTTTGTTTTTGTTTTGTTTTACTTTTCTCATATACCCAAAAATCCATAAAAATTTGAAAAACCGAAAAATTAAAAACTGTTGTTATGGAAGAACCCACAACCTATTTGGAGCTTATAGAATTATATAATAATTATAGAGAATCAAGAACGGGAAAAGTTATGACTGCTGTGATAGAAAAATTGAACACAATTGCTAAAATCTTGCTTAAACGCCATGATATAAACTGTTGCTCTAAACAGGATACTAAACATCTTAAATTTCAATGTGGCTTTAGTGAGGAAGTTTTAATTAAGAACTATAATTGGAATAGCTATATTCATTTTGGGTTCGAAGAAGTAGAACAATTTGTTTTGTTTATGGGAGCATCTGAGATAGAATCCTTCATGTCTAAAAATGATGAAACTTGTGCTGTTTGTAAGGACCTTAAAGATTATGTCTCTTCTATCCTTAATTTTTGCATAGAAAGTTACAGCAATAATCCTTATATCATTGATTATAAAGAGAGACTCATTAATGCACAAGAATGCACTCACAATTTGCAGGAACCAGTGAAAGAGGAAATTGATGAACCTGAAAGCTCATTGGATGAAAAAGAAGAAGAAATTGATGAACCTGAAAGCTCATTGGATGAAAAAGAAGAGGAGAGTGATGAATAAAAGGAGGAAGAATGGATTAGCTACCCATGCCAACCTTCTAATGAGAGTAACTCTTTATCTCTTACACTATTTGATTGTCCTCCATGCTTACCAAAGGAGGATGAATGTTATGTTCCTGTGGATTCTCTTGAAATATTGCCTATGAGAAAAACTTGTGAAAATGATTATGTTACTGTTATCTATGATAATCCATGCTATTTTGATAAATCTTATGATAATGCTTTGTTTGTGCCTGATGTCGAAATGCATGATACTAAAGAGTTTTGCTTAGCAGATGTTTATGATAAATCTCTAGATGATGGTCCTATGTTACTTGATAAATTTAATTGTACTACTAATGAAAATGGGATTGGAAAGGTCTTGACTTTATCTAGGAGTCTCATATCTCTTGAGAATGATCAATCACCTTGTTATATTATTGATAAAAGTGGATTCGAAAGTTTTAATCCCACTATTTTTAAGCTTGATAAAAATTATGTGTTTATGGATCATGAAAAGTATGCTGCATGTGATAGTTATATTGTTGAGTTTATTCATGAAGCTACTGAAAATTATTATGAGAGAGGAAAATATGGTTGTAGAAATTTGCATGGTACTAAAACACCTCTCTATATGCTGAAAATTTTGAAGTTGCTCTTGTTTTATCTTGCTATGCTTGTCACTTTGTTCTTCATGAATTTATTTGTGTACAAGATTCCTATGCATAGGAAGTGGGTTAGACTTAAATGTGTTTTGAACTTGCTTTTTGATGCTCTCTTTTGCTTCAACTCTCATCCTTATGTGAGCATCATTAAAATTGCTGAGCCCATCTTAATGGCTATAAAGAAAGCACTTCTTGGGAGATAACCCATGTCTTTATTTTGCTACTATTTTGTTGTGTCTTGGAAGTTGTTACTACTGTAGCAACCTCTCCTTATCTTTATTTTATTGCATTGTTGTGCCAAGTAAAGTCTCTAATAGAAGGTTGATGCTAGATTTGGATTTCACGCGTGAAACAGATTTCTATCTGTCACGAATTTGAGTAGGTCTCTCTGTAGGAAACTCAGAAAAATCTTCCAATTTTCATGCGTGTTCCTCAGATATGTACGCAACTTTCGTTAGTTTTGAGTTTTCTGATTTGAGCAACGGAAGTACCTCTTAAAAATTCGTGTTTACTGGCTGTTCTGTTTTGACAGATTCTGTCTCTTGTGGACTTTAAGTAAGGCTTTCTAGACGTGGAGAGCTGTAGCTAATGTTTTATTGAGTTCTTGCAATGTGTCACTACAGGACCAAAGTGGATTAAAGTTTTTTGAGTACTAACCCCTCTAATGAAGTTTATGAGAAGTTTGCTGTGGCAGAAGTTTTCAAGGGTCAAGAGAGGAGGATGAGATATGATCAAGAAGAGTGAAAAGCCTAAGCTTGGGGATGCCCCCGTGGTTCATCCCTGCATATTTCAAGAAGACTCAAGCGTCTAAGCTTGGGGATGCCCAAGGCATCCCCTTCTTCATCAACTTATCAGGTCACTTCTAGTGAAACTATATTTTTATTCAGTCACATTATATGTGCTTTAGTTGGAGCGTCTGTGTGTTTTTATTTTTGTTTGTGTTTGAATAAATTCGGATCCTAGCAATCCTTGTGTGGGAGAGAGACACGCTCCGCTTTTTCATATGAACACTCGGTGTTCTTAGCTTTATTTTAATGTTCATGGCGGAGTTGAAAACCGCAACACTTATTGATATTTGGTTGGAAACAGAAAATGCTTCATATTGTCTTGAATAATTTGATACTTGGCAATTGTTTTGAGCTCTCACATAGATCATGTTTACTCATGCATCATGTAGTTTAAACCTATTAGTGGAGAACTACCGTAGAGCTTGTTGAAATTTGGTTTGCGTGATTGGTCTCTCTAAGGTCTAGATATTTTCTGGTAAAAGTGTTTGAGCAACAAGGAAGACAGTGTAGAGTCTTATAATGCTTGCAATATGTTCTTATGTAAGTTTTGCTGTACCAGTTCATCTTGTGTTTGCTTCAAACAACCTTGCTAGCCAAAGCCTTGTACTGAGAGGGAATGCTTCTCGTGCATCCAAAACCTTGAGCCAAAACCTATGCCATTTGTGTCCACCATATCTACCTACTATGTGGTATTTCATGCCATTCCAAGTAAATACTTCATGTGCTACCTTTAAACAATTCAAAAGCTATTATCTCTTATTTGTGTCAATATTTTATAGCTCATGAGGAAATATGTGGTGTTTTATCTTTCGATCTTGTCATTTACTCCGGACAGACTTTCACCAATGGACTAGTGGTTCATCCGCTTATCCAATAATTTTGCAAAAAGAGCTGGCAATGGGGTTCCCAGCCCCAAATTAATTAACTTTCATTAATAATTCTCTTCACGTGTTTTGCCCTGATCTATCAGTAAGCAATTTAATTTTGTAAATAGACACTCCTTCATGGTATGTGAATGTTGGAAGGCACCCGAGGATTCGGTTAGCCATGGCTTGTGTAAGCAAAAGGTTGGGAGGAGTGTCAACCATAAATAAAACTAAAGTACATGTGTAAACAAAAGAGAAGAGGGATGATCTACCTTGCTGGTAGAGATAACGTCCTTCATGGGAGCCGCTCTTGAAAGTCTGGTCGATAAGGTAGTTAGAGTACCCATTACCATTCGTTGACAACAACAAACACCTCTCAAAACCTTACTTTTATGCTCTCTATATGATTTCAAAACTTAAAAAGCTCTAGCACATGATTTAATCCCTGCTTCCCTCTGCGAAGGGCTTTTCTTTTACTTTATGTTGAGTCAGTTTACCTACTTCTTTCCATCTTAGAAGCAAACACTTGTGTCAATCGTGCATTGATTCTTACATACCTGCTTATTTGCATTCATTATATTACTTTGTGTTGACAATTATCCATGAGATATGCATGTTCAAAGTTGAAAGCAACTGCTGAAACTTAAATCTTCCTCTGTGTTGCTTCAATTCCTTTACTTTGAATTTATTGCTTTATGAGTTAACTCTTATGCAAGACTTTTGATGCTTGTCTTGAAAGTACTATTCATGAAAAGTTTTGCTATATCTTATCTATTTGCTAGCAACTATAGATCATTGCCTTTAGTCACTTCATTCATCTCATATGCTTTACAATAGTATGATCAAGGTTATGTAAGTAGCATGTCACTACAGAAATTATTCTTTTTATCGTTTACCTACTCGAGGGCGAGTAGGAACTAAGCTTGGGGATGCTTGATACGTCTCCAACGTACCTATAATTTCGATGTTCCATGCTTGTTTTATGCCAATACCTACATGTTTTGCTCGCACTTTATAATGTTTTTATGCGTTTTCCGGAACTAACCTATTAACAAGATGCCACGAGTGCCGGTTCTCGTTTTCGTTGTTTTTGGTCCGGAAAGGCTGTTCGGGCAATATTCTCGGAATTCGACGAAACAAAGACCCGAGTATCTTATTTTTCCCGGAAGATTCCAGAACACCGAAGGGGAGACGAAGATGGGCCGGGGGCCCCACACAACGGGGCCGCGCGGGCTCCACCCCGGCCGCGCCGGCCTATGGGGAGGAGCCACGGCGCCCTTCCGACTCCGCCTCTTCGCCTATAAGAGCCCTTTCGACCTAAAAACGCGATACGAATTGATGAAACTCCGGAAAGACTCCGGGGCGCCGCCGCCATCGCGAAACTCCAATTCGGGGACGAGAATCTCGTTCCGGCACGCCGCGGGACGGGGAAGTGCCCCGGAAGCCATCTCCATCGACGCCACCGCCTCCATCATGCTCCGTGAGTAGTTCCCCCATGGACTACGGGTTCTAGCCGTAGCTAGTTGGTATTCTCTTCCCCATGTACTTCAATACAATGATCTCATGAGCTGCCTTACATGATTGAGATTCATCGATGTAATCGGTGTTGTGTTTGTTGGGATCCGATGGATTGTTACATTATGATTAGTCTATCTATAAAGTTTGTGAAGTTATTGTTGCTGCAATCTTGTTGTGTTTAATGCTTGTCACTAGGGCCCGAGTGACATGATCTTAGATTTAAGCTCTATACTTATTGCTTAGATTGTATCTACAAGTTGTTTCACATGTCTATGTCCGGAACCCGAGGCCCCAGAGTGACAGCAACTGGGATAACTGGAGGGGAAGGCTTAGATATGAGGATCACATGTTTTCACGGAGTGTCAATGCTTTGCTCCGGTGCTCTATTAAAAGGAGTACCTTAATTTCCGAGTAGATTCCCTAGAGGCCCGGCTGCCACCGGCTGGTAGGACAAAAGATGTTATGCAAGTTTCTCATTGCGAGCACGTATGACTATATATGGAAAACCTGCCTACATGATTAATAATCTTGATGTTCTGTCCTAATGCTATTTCAATCCTATCAATTGCCCAACTGTAATTTGTTCAGCCAACACTTGTTAATGGAGAGTTACCACTAGTGTAGATAGCTGGGAACCCCGGTCCATCTCTCATCATCATATACTCGGTCCTATATGTCATTGGAAGTAGTATCAACTATTTTCTGGTGTCATTGCTCTCATATTATTGCTACTGCTGCTGTGTTACTGTTACTACTGCTCTCATATTACTGCTTTGCTTTCACATCACCCTCGTTACTAGTGCTTTTCCGAGTTGCGGCTGAATTGACAACTCAGTTGTTAAGGCTTATAAGTATTCTTTACCTCCCCTTGTGTCGAATCAATAAATTTGGGTTTTACTTCCCTCGAAGACTGTTGCGATCCCCTATACTTGTGGGTTATCAGTACTCTTGCCGATGTTGATTGACTACCTTAATGGTTGCGCGCGTGCACGCAGCCTTGGCATTGCGGCTCAAATTAAAATTATGGGAGAACCTTCGTTGGTATTTACAGGTCTATGATTTGTTATCTATCTTTGGCTGCCTTCAGGAAAGTACAAGATTATGTCTTGGAAGAAGAAAGAGTTTGAAGACCTCGAAGATTTGCTAGTATCTTTTAGACTTTATTTTGTAATCGCTGGAGACAGCTCGTGTATCTCTACCATGTACTATTTGTTATTATGAATATATGTGGTATTGATTGTCAAATTTTTTTTTGGCTCATGTGTTGCGCCAGGCTCAGCCCAGACTGCGGTTTATCCAGTAGCCATATTCCATTCTTTTAGTCAACTTTTTTTACATAGTGTCGCAAATGCTTACGCACCGATCTTCAAAGCCTTTTTTTGGGGGGTTTATCAGCTGTGTCAAGGAGACGTGCCACATTCCGGAAAACACTATGCATATGAATGTTGCAACAGAACTACAAAGTACACAAGGATGTGGGAAACCTTTTGGGCTCCTTTGATTCATAGGATTTGTAAAGGAGTTGTGTAGGATTTGGTTTCTATGGGAAATTTTTCTATACAAGTTGTTTGATTCATAGGAACACATTCTATAGGAATCTTGTAGTACAATTTCTATAGGAAAAAAACATTAAGTAGGTCATACCTCATGAAAAAATTCCTTTGCTACAAACAAACATACATCAGGCTCCTTTGATTCATAGGATTTGTATAGAAATTATGTAGGATTTGAATCTTTTGAAATTCTACACAAGTTGTTTGATTCATAGGAACATATCCTATAGAAACTAATCCTATAGAAATCATGTAGTGTAAATTCTATAGGAAAAAACATGGGATATGACCTCATGGAAAATTTCTTTGGGCAATCAAACACACATCATCTTTCCATAAGATTCAAGTAGCCATGATATTCCAATCATATACTTTTCTTATTCCTATACTTTTCCTACCCTATGAATCAAAGGAGCCCGAATTCATTTTCTCATAGATTCAAATGAGTATGACATCCCAACCCTATGATTTTCCTATTACTATATTTTGCCTATCCTATGAATCAAAGGAGCCTTTTGTTTTTTGCGAGGGAACTCTAGCAAATTTCCTGAATTTGCACACCCGACACACCATCGGTTCAGGCTGCTAGTCACGGGCTTCGAACATCCTATTCATGCGAATGACAATATGTTCCCTCTTGTCTAGTCGTATTACTCTCCTCTTTCGAGCCGCTCTTCCCTGAAGAGACGTCGGTTATCTTTGCTCGCTGCATCTCGCAGTCTAGATCGGCTACCCGCTCTTCGCTGCTCGCGTTGTACTGTTGATCTTTGTCCTTGCCCCATAACAACATGTAGAGGCCAAGTATCACCACCACTCCTCCGATTATGCTGCAGATCAATAAAAACAACAATAGATCGACAAAGATAAGAGTTAGAGCGTTGGTCACGAGAAAATGTAAAACTTAAAGCTCTAGGACCAGTACTAACAAGTAACCAATCTGAAAAGGAGGTTGCACCGCATGCTAAGATTTATTTGGCTCAGGAATATGGGAATCATATGAGTGAGCAAGGCTTGAGAGGCCGAGTGATCATTCATGAATTTGGTGTGTGGTATCTTTGTATGGATGTCATGCAAAAAGGAGCACTACGCACGTTCAGGACAACCATATCGATCACGTACCTCCCGACGTGTAGGTTTTCGCCGAAGATGAAGTAGGCCAAGATGGCCACCATGATGGTGGAGAGGGGGGTGGACATGGTGACGAAGACGGGGCCTTTCTTCTTTGTGCACCATAATTGTGCAAACACAGCGAACCCACTGCACGCTATCCCCTGAAACAATAAGGCCCTTTTTCATTTGCGGGATTATAGAAACAGCGAAATAAGAAAACATAGGATTACAATGTTATTTTCTATCCTATATGATTCCATATGCGCCAAAATTGATTACAACCTAGGAAAAACAAAGGATTCTAAAAAATGGTTTTAGTAGATGTTAGATTTCTTATGACATCTAGTGCAAAGGATTTCTTAAAACAAATGGGATTCCATCAGAAATGAAATAACCATTATATGGAAAACTCCCAAAGTTTTGAATCTTGTTCAATTTTTATGCAAATCATTTAAATCAAAGAGGTCCAAGTATGGGCACACACTACTTAACACGGCGAAATGGAAGGGCAAGATTGGCTACTTATGGGACATATGGCCTTCGAAATGGGACGAAAAGACTAGCAGAAATTTCTGGTTAAACTAACTGCAGCATCTCGTTAAAATAGGAGGAAAACCTTTTGCCTCGTTTAAAAAAAAGGGAGGATAAGTTCAATGAGTAACTTTTTTTGAAACGGAAAATTGAATCAACTGAAGTACGCGCATATTTTGTCCGCTCACTGATTGGGCACGTACAGAGTAGATGATGCACCAGAACTTGAGGCCGAAGCCTATGAGCCAGTCCTCCTTCTTGTGCTTCAGGACCACTGTGAAAGCTAGCGACTGTATCCCTCCCACCGTCGCCATCCACGCCGTCAGCGACATCTCCGCCGGGTACCTCTTCACCGACGTCGCCTGCATGATGTACCAGATGGACCAGCACACGCAGCTGGCCACGGCGAGGAACGCCCCTTTGAGCCAGCTGCGGTGTACAGCGTTGCTGCCGTCTATGTGGATCGGCGCCTTCCTGCAGGGGCTCGCGATCGCCGCACCCTTGTACAGTGTCATAGTGGTCACTCCGGCGAACGACACCACGGTTCCGGCGACCTTCGCGAGGCCTCGCGCGCTCTTCAAGTCTACGATCTCCATCCTATAGGAACCAGGGATCGATGCTGCAGTTAGTTTAACAAGATCTTGCGTGCATGCATCAGATGTTGGCCGTCGTGTCGATCGGATCGGTCACCTGAGGACGATGGCGATGACGAAGGTAATGGAAGCGACGGCGTTCACCATGGAGGCGACGAATGTCGGGGAGGTGTACTTGAGGCTCGCGAAGTACATGTTCAGAGTTAAGCTCACCCTGCAACCAGTTCAATTCAGGATCAGATATTGAGTAGCTTAAATCGTAGCTTGTCAGAATGATATAAATTTTTGTGTATATATGCAGACATGAAGTTTCCTAAATACGAACGAAACATATATATATATATTTATTGAATCTAGTTCTTACCCCACAAGCGACAGTACGAAGATCTCCAGGAACAGCATCCACGTCATCTTGGGCCTCAACTTCCTGACGTACGTCCAAGAAAAAAGAAGCAGAATGAGCACAGCAACAGAGATCATACTACCAAGTCTGAATTCTTCAAATTTATGAACACTAGAACACTAGATCAAATTATATACTTCTCATGGTAGTAGGCGAAAGGCCAGAGGACGACTGCAACGAGGAGGTGGCGGTAGGTGACATAGACGTAGGGGTTGAGGCCGCGGTTGAAGGCGGCCTCGGTGAAGAAGTACATGAAGGTGTAGCTGAGCTGCACCAGGATCATCATGTTGTGCGGCGCGTACCTCCTCCACACCTCTCCTCCCATTCCAACAGCCATGGCAACCTCAAAGCTCAAGAAGAGATAAATGGAGCGGATAGACGACGAGTGCTGAGTGCAGAGCCTGTCCTCTCCTTATAAAGGCCGTGGAGTTGGGACAGCTCTGGTGGAGAAGTAGCAACCAATTCATGCATGGAGGTGTCACTGTCAGTGGTAGGTTGCCCTAATGAGACAGGAAATTCCTATTGATTGGATTCCTATGTCTCAATTCCGTAGGAATTTGAACATCCACTCAAACCTCTCTTTTTGATTCAAGTGCATAGGATCAAGGCACTTTTCCCGTGTATTCCATGTGTTTCATCCAAACGACTTTTTTTTTTAGTTTTGCAGTGTTTTACAATCCTCTGTTTCACACAAATGATTCTTGTATTTTTTGTATTCCTTGGTTTCTCAACATTGCGATCCAACGAAGCCCTAACGGGGTCGGGAACTCCTCCTAGGCAGCACGAGGGGAAACCCTTGTGCCATCACCCAACCAACTTCGCCATCCCTCGCCCCCGATGACGTTAGACTTGGCCGCGGTGGTGGCCGAGCCCGCGCCGAAGGTGTCCGATGAAGCCTCTCATATTGTTTGCATGGTCAAACCTGTAAGGGGCAGTGGGGGTCGTCTCGTCGCTGTGTTATCCTTGGAGCGGATCTCGCACCCACAATTGCGGATTGGGTGTGACGCAGGCGAAAGTTGTTGGCATGGCGGCGGCGAGTCTTGGTGCCCCTCTCACACAAAGATGTTGTCAATACTAGATTTGACTGCTGGACCGTGGATGGAGGTGGATCTTGGTGGAGTGATGTTTATCTACCACGTTGACGTCGATGATTCTCGGCGGCGTGGAGCTGCAGGGTATCGAAGACGGAACGGGCGTGGACTGCTGGACGCGTGCAGGATGGTGGAGCTGTCTGGCGTCATGGTGACATCGACGGTAGGTCTGGCAAGATCAATGCGGTGATCCCTCTTGAAGATGGGTGCGAGGGTCCGCTTGACTGGTTGCGCTTCTCACCCGCCAATGGGCGGCTTGGGAAGGCATTCAGTTTTTAGATGATGTGTGTTGGTGTATTGTCAGGCTAATGGCCCTGTTCATGGTCACCCCCTCATCGCTCTTGTAAGTATAGCGAGTTACCGCTGAAAGGTGGCTTCGAGTTTGATCTTTGTATCTTCCTTATAAGACTTTGCGAATAATTTAATAAAGAAAAGTTGTGTGCATCCTTTGGATTCAGAGGTTGGGACGATGCTCCCATTTCGAAAAAGTACTAGATTTGACTTGGTTGTGGCTAGATTTGAATCAGGGAACTAGCGGGCAACTTCATCTAGGCATCGCATCTAGCGGCACTTATGGCTAAACTCTATCGTGATGTGCATGTCAACCATCGACGAAACAACAATACAACTATGATTAGAAGCAATGTGAGAGTGCGTTCCTCTCCGGTGTTTTCTCATTGGTCGGCTAGTTTTGTCCTACTAGTTTTGCACTAAGAGGGGTTAACTATCGGTTTTTAATTTCATCAAACATCTAACTACATGAGATCATCTCAATATCTAATTTAGAAGAGATTTAACGAAAATAAAATAGGAAACTTGGCTACAATTAGTGTGAAGGTTAATGAGAGTTAATTTACCAATTGAAGATGATAGATCATATGGAATCTTTCAAACATGGGCTCTTTCAATGTGAAATGTTGAATGGTCATACTTTTTTTTAGGAAATACTATTGGAAAATGAAAGCGCCTTTAAAGATCAAGATCTTTATGTGATTCTTTCATAAAAAAGTTATACTCACAAGAGATAATCTTGCTAAGCAGAATTGGAATGGTTGTAAGGAGTGTGTTTTCTGTGATTCTGAGGATTATATTAACCATCTCTTTTTCGCTTGTCCCTTTGCCCATCTTATTTGGAGAGTTGACACTTTACCTATAATATTCCTCCACCCTCCTCTAATGTTACCAGCATGTTGGCTTAATGGAGTAGAAAAGCAAACTAAAGCTCGTATATGTATAAGCCTTTGTGCTCTAGTATGGGCTCTGTGGAACAGTAGAAATGATATAATTTTTAATAAGGTTTAAACTGCTCATTTCTTACAGAAAATTTGTACAACTACTTTTTTGTTCCGTGAATGGTGCTATCAAGGCGCAACGAGGGCATATGGATACTGGATGCAACCGTTTAAAGAAGGTTGCACGGGCTATCTACAATTAGGGTGACTGGCGACTTGTTCTAAATGATGCTTAAGCGCATTGCTTTTTTGTTACTCCAGTGGTTGATTTTTATGTACACGATGTGTGATCAATCAGCCATAAATTTGTATGACTTTGAAACCCTAAATAATGCAGTAAAATGTTGGGTGCGCCGATTTATGCGGCCGGGCTTCGCTCCCCTTTTCAGGAAAAGAAACGTGTCACGAATATAGTATTATGTGGAAACCTTGATCAATTCAGCCGTTAGTCGTGTGTGATATGTTAATCAGCAGAGATGTCACTGTATGCAGAAATGAGCAGCCGCGAAAAACAAATAGTCATATTTAATCTGCGAGTTGTGACCATTTCTGGCACGTTGGACGAAAAACGATGCATGAACACGTTTCAGAAACTGGAAACAAAAGGATCCATGAGGTCAGTCCAAGTAACATTTTCTTCGTCTGGATTTATGATCACTCGTGAGACTTCCATGCATATATATTCTCCTGAGCTCAGCATATGATCTGTGCGATCCTTTTTTGTTCTAACTCTTGTTAATTATTGAAAATTGCCAAGTCTTTTGCCACTGTTAATAAAAACAAATAGTAGCCAGGATCGTCTGGACTTCTCGATCACCCGTGCAGATTTGCATGCATTCTCCCGAGAAATGGTGATTTGGCCATGCATCTTGACAGTAGCCTGTTTTTTCTCCCGTGTCGTGTGTTGCTACAAACCGGCGAAAGATGTACTTCCTCCGGGAGTATAAGTGTACCAAATGAATAACTCCTTTTATTTCGTGAATGTTGGTGCCCTTGTCCTGCTTCGTCCCAATTTGGTTTTTAATTTCGTTCGTGTTGTATGTCTACTTCAACCTAGGCATACACGATCAGGTTCCCCTCTGTGGCTCTGTCCTTCTTCAACTATATTTTAGCTCCGTTGACATAGCTAAGGTGGAATCAGCTACACATATATTGGACAGAAGGTGTGACAAGATACACATTGCGTAGTGACATCAACACGACCTGTTCTCCAATTTATCGTCCCGCTGGTTGACATTTGGGTTTTCACACGTTGTATCATCACAAGCAGAAGGAAAAAACCTAGTTTTTTTAATCTTCTCCCTGAAAACATGTTCAATTTTTAGCTTCCTACTAAGTGGGATTTTCCTTTTTTGTTCTATAAACGAAGTTGAACACAACCAAGGTGAATACTATCAAGAAAGCTAAAATGACAAAGACAATTAATCGGATTTGCTAAAATTTTCTCCAACTTAATAATTTAGTGATTTTAATGCTTACTTGTATACCACAGAATTCATATCACTACATTTTTTTTCCGAAAATGGCAGAAGGACCTGGCTCTTCGCTGCATACAACCTTATACTCCTTCTGTTCTTAAATATAGGCCATAGAGTTTTTTGCACGAATATCAAAGAACACACTTAGAGGGAAGGCTACATCAGTTTTGGGCGAGCTTACTTCTCACTAATTGACGTGATAAAATAGAGGAGTTTACAGTAGATAAGGAAACATAATAAAATTCCTAAATAAATTCTCCATACAAGCAATGCAATGCGATATACCTTATATTTTGGAAGTTTTCTCAAAAAACTATATGGCTTATATCATGGAACGGAGGAAGTATTTGTTAATGAGAATTCATAATGGTACTAGTATCTGAAAGTGTTTTGTGATTCGAGAACACCCAAGATAAGCCCAGAAACTCTCTCGGACAAACTCTTTATCGAGTGCCACATTCTGGAAAACACACTCACTATGACCTTTTTTTAGTGCCAAATGAATTCCTACAATAGAAAACATAATTTTGAAGCACATTTGCAGGATACTCAAGTGCTAAACTCTTATCGATTCCTACAAGAGAGTGTTTGGCACACTTCGATTGCACACTCCTTTTATTTTCTTTCTTTTTGATTTCCCCCATGTTTCCCCCGTGGCAAGAGAATTACAAGACTAGCACAACAAAATTAAAGTGAGTTCACTCTAGGTAAAGAAGGAGTACATTGCTAGGCAATCATCAGGGCGTTAATCTTGGTAGGATCGAAGGTAACCCCGAAGGAAAGAAAGAATCACAAGGTTAGTGGCAAGGTAGGCAAAGTTCGGGCATGGTTTTACCTTCCAGTGACGGCTTTACCTTAAAGCTTAATGTTGAATGCAGTATTTCCCCCAACTAGGTCATAAATGATCAGAAGAACTTTACGGTGGTTATGTTGGGTTGTAAAGAGCACAATCCATACAGTTTCACCAAAATTGGAGAACAATCAAAAGAAAACTAAGATCAACAAAAGAGACAAGGAATCGCCATTTTCAGGGGGCTGGAGGCTCCGGCTCCACTTGGCAGAAGCATCCGAGTTGTCAAAAAATCTGAGACCTCACAGATTATTTGCTTGAAAATCCTCAAACGAGAGGTGAAGATGATGGAATTGTCTAAAGGCAACAAAAGCAAGTGTAGATCAAGACCAAAATCACCAAATACGTGGATCAACACCAACAAAATCCCACAAGAATACCCAGAATGATCTAGTACCAACTGGGCTTATTTTGTGGGATATATGAAATTAAGAAAGATTTTTACAACAAAGTCAAGTGGTTTGGGGGAAACAATAAAAAGTCAAACCTTGGCAACCAAGAGCTTACCATGTGATATGGGTTGGGGTCCCGATATTCACACTTCCACCATGAAACGATGGGGAAAACAAATAAGACAAAGGTAACACACAAAGTAATTGGGATACATAGCAAGTATGGATGAATTAAAGGCGTCCATTTACGAGTGCCTACGCATAAGAATTTGGATTGCTCAACTCAAACAACCCACTCTTGATGACACCGCTCTATCCAAACGGTCGATCGACCGATCTAGTAGAATCCACTACTGAAAGATTTGCTGGGCAAAACTAGTGGAGGGCTTAGACTCCACAAGGGGAGGGTCTTGGATTACACATGGGGAATTTAGGGAGCAAAGGTCTAGGTTTCACATCATGAGTAACCTTACATTTGATGAGAGAGGAAGGTTACTTATAGTATTTTTTTTGTAGGTAGGTTATTAATAGTCTAAGCATGAAGTGGTATGATGAGGCAAAGGTTACACAGTTCCTTTCCGAAATGTTGTGCGCAAGCAGTAGTCCGGATCTTCCATACTTCTTGGAGAAGTGTTAGGCCAAGCCAGAACAAGGTTGGTCAGACCTCCGGGGGATTCGTTCGACTCCACTTGGTTGTTGTGTAGAGGCCCTGACCATGTTTTCTTTCCGGTTTTTTTCCTCTCGCATGAACATTTTTTTTTACATTCCTATCAAATCTTTTTACTATAAGGTCCCGCTTGGTTCAGTTTATTTTAGTCAAACCGGGTGTAAAATTTCCCGGCGATAACTATTTCCGGTTCACCTTATTTTAGTAGGTCCTTTTTTTCCACCAGACGTTTACGTATGGCGGACACGTTAAGTCTACGATTGTCGCATGCTCCGTTTAAAGGTGGGCACAACAAAACCGGGCAACCAAATTTTACGGACAGGTATTTGATATGTCATTCCAAGCGGGCCCTAAGAATTTTTTTCTTCACACTACACCTGTCAATTTTTTTTTTAGAAAAACAGGGGGGCCAAAGCCCCCCAGCCCCATTTTTATTAGAAAATGAAGCCAGGGTATCCAGATAGCATTCATGAGTAGTCAGAGAGACTCTCCAGCAATTTTTACAACCAAAAACTGAAAGTACAAGATGCAGAAGCGTCGAAGCTGTTACAAGGGAAAGGTCCAGCCTACTCATGCCTGAAACTAGTTGGTGTTGGCGATCAAGAATTGTCGACGCTCCGCATCAGACTTCAGGCCAGCCAAGCAATCCGCAGTAATTCGCCCCTCTTGATGTTCAGCAAACGCAGACTTCTGTCCATCAGCCGAGAGCGCGGCTCCTTGATCAATAGTGTCCAGCTTTTCATCATCGAAGTTGCACGATCCCATACCATACTGAGACTTGATCATTTTTTCCCTGGAAACACATGTCATTTCGAGTTTTCCATAAGGCCCAAAGGAAAGCAGCAGTAATAATACCAGATATATGATCATTAGAATGCCAGATGTTGTATAGCGAGCTAAAGTTCATCATGTGTATGCTAGGAAAAACCTCATGGAGTATCCTCCAAATTTGATTGGCAACAACACAATCAAAAATAGGTGCACACCTGTTTCAGATTCAGAACAGAATAAATAGGAAAGATCAAGTACATGGCGACGTTTGGATAAATTATCTCTAGTTAAGAGTTTGTTTTGGCATAACAGCCATAAAAAGACATGAACCCGGCCCGGAATTTGGATTCGCCAAATGGCAGCAAGGTGAGGTACTCTAACACCACCATCATTAACAAAGCGATAAAAAGATTTTACTGAATAAACTCCAGAGTTTTCAAAAATCCAATGTGGGGAGTCTTCCTCCGGCAACAGAGAGATCGAACATAACAAGCTACAAAGCTCATCCCATCTCCCCATCATCTGAGGATCAAAACAAGGACGGAACGACAAACGAAGCTCATGGTCTACAAGAACTTGACTCACTGTAGCCCCTGGTTCATTGCAGATGGAAAATAAATCCCAGAAGAGCGTGGCAAGAGGGTAGTGAGAAATCCAAGTATCCATCCAATTTTTTTTATTACCATTACCCAATCTCCAGTTAAAACCGAGTCTAACAGAAGGTGCAGCCCAGCATAGACTTTTCCAAAACGGCGACGAGCCATAGTCAGCAATCCAACAAAAGTTGGGGGTGGTACGATATTTGTGAGAAATAATTTGTTTCCAAATTTTATCTTCCGAATTGAAAAATCGTTTAAACCAAGATCTGATCAAGCAGAGATTCATATCTCTTAAGTTAGGAACATCCAAACCCCCAAATCCTTTTTTCCTTGTGATCAACCCCCAATTCGCAAGATGATACTTTTGATGATCATCAAGATCACCCCAAAAGAAGTGAGACATTTGAGAATAGATGGAATTAATGACCCACTTCGGAAACTTCAACACAGACATCAGGTAAGTCGGAATACTCGCAAGGCAAGCTCTAATCAAAATGAGTTTTCCTTCATAGGAAATTAATTTACCTCGCCATCCAGAAATTTTCTTAATAATTTGATCAATAATTGGTTGCAAATCTTCTTTTTTGAGCTTAGCAAAATGTAAAGGAACTCCCAGATATTTAAATGGAAAAGATCCAAGGTTACAGCAAAACACCTGGGTAAATTCTCTAGCAGTAGAGTCAGGCATATTCAAAGTCATCAAGTCGCTTTTGTGATAATTGATCCTCATTCCCGAAATATTTTCAAAACAAGTCAAAATCCATTTGAGAACACGAGCCATATGAATGTCAGGCTCCAGAAACAGGATGGTATCGTCAACGTATTGGAGACTGACAATACCACCCGATACCACCTGAGGCAACAAACCGCGAATCAAATTTTTTGAAACAGCTTTAAAGAGCGTTTTAGTGAACACATCCGAGATAAAATTGAAAAGGATGGGGGAGAGGGGATCCCCTTGCTTCAGGCCTTTACCCGCAATGAAATTTTCGCTGTTACAGTCATTAATGCGAATGCAATAAGATCCATTTACAAGAGCTTTGAAAATCCACCCAATCAAACGAGAGCCAAAACCACGAGAAACTAACATTTCCTTAAGGAAATCCCACTTAACACGATCATACGCTTTCTCGTAGTCTAGTTTCAAAACTAGACCATGGGATCAAGACATATGAACTTCGTGGATGACCTCATGGGCTGAAACAACACTTTCAAGGATAAAACGACCTTTAATGAACGCTGATTGATTCGCCGAAATAAGCCTATCAGCTACAGGAGAGATGCGATTCGTAATGATTTTGGTAAAGATTTTTAGGGAACAATTCCCCAAACTTATAGGATGAAACTTTTTCATCTCTCTCGCATCTGGTTCCTTTGGAATCAAAGTTACAATAGAAAAGTTCAGACGAAACACGTCAAAAGATCCAGACCAAAAATATGCGGCTAAAGCCATAAAATCCATCTTGATAACATCGCAAAAAGTTTGATAGAACAGAAAAGATAGCCCATCCGGGCCAGGGGCACCATTAGCGTATGACCCAAAGATAGCCAATCTCACTTCCTCTTCAGAGAAAGGCTGCTCCAACCGCAGAATTTTCTTCCAGAGTGACAAGGTCACTAGGGTCCCAAAAATTATCCCCAAGGTGAATGTTAGGTTTGGCCTCAAAACCAAAAAGATTTTTATAATAAGCAGGTGCAATATTCAGCATTTCAGGAGTTGTTGTCACAGGACCAGAAGGACCATCTAAGACAGCCAACTGTTTTTTCCTCCTACGTTGGTTAGCCACTGCATGAAAGTATGCAGTGTTGCGGTCACCTTCCTTAATATTTTTTTCTCTCGAGCGTTGAAAGGCTTTGGTTTCCTCCGTACTCCAAATAGAGTCAAGCTCCTCTCGTATTTGAGTCATTATAATCCTATCGTCATTGTTTAATCTATTTTGTTCAGAAAACACGTCAAGAATGTCAAATTCAAGTAGAAGATTTTTTTTTTGAGCAGCTTCTACATTAGAATTCCACCCACACAAACCTTCCTTACCCTTCTCATTTTAAACTGCCAGATATCAATGGCCGTGGAAAACTTGGAGGGTACGGGAGCTGTCCACAGTCTGGTAACAAACGGGGCAAACTCCGATTCGGATAATCACCATTTTTCAAACCGGAAAAGTTTTTCAACTTGATGGTTTTGACACCAAACTCAATAAGGAGAGGGGTGTGATCACTACCAGATTTTGGAATGGCTCTCACCAAGGAGAGAGGGTACTGACGATCCCATTCGGTAGATGCGAAAATATGGTCGAGAGTTGCGAGAATCAAATTCTCCTGATTGTTAGCCCAGGTAAAACTCCTATTTAAAATAGGCAAATCAATTAAAGCCCATTTATTCATCCAGTCATTAAAGAGGAAAGTTAGTTGATGGTTGATGTTACCCGTACTTTTCTCAGCCTCACTAAGAACCAGATTAAAATCGTCCCCCACCAACGAGGGAAATAAACAATGCTCCATCACCAAATGCAACTCAGCTAAGAAATCCAATTTTTAACCACTATGGTAACACAGTAGTCGTGAATAGAGATCTTAAGAATATCAAATAAAGCGGCTTTAAAGCCAACCAAAATGCCGCCGGCAGATCCTTTTGCAGGTAGATAATGCCAATTAAAATCTACATTACCAGAGATAGTTTTAAGAAAATTATTTGAAATGAGTTCTTTTTTTTGTTTCCTAGAAACCCACAAAATCAATTTTGTGTGTTGACAGCACATCCGCAATACTTTGTCCTCTACCAGTTTTCCCAAACCCCCTCGGGTTCCAAAAACAACCTATCATGATAAGCTATCTTTCCCAATTACACCACCACTGGAAGTAGGATAGCCTACTTGATACCTGTCAATATTTACCTCGACGTTATAAAATATCTTCTTCATACTATTCGTTACTAAAAAACGTGGTATGTTATGGGGTCCTGCTAGATGCGGCCCATTTAACAAAATGCCTCTAGGCCGGAGCTTCCCAAACTTTCACTGTATTGTTTGACTTTCTGTATCTGGTTAGAGCATCTCCAATCGCGTCCCACAAAAAACTTCCGGCACGATGATTTGGGATGCGTTTGGAGACAGCCGCGAACAAAAAGAGCAAAAATCTGTACAAAAAAAGAGCTTTCCCAGCCATGTCCCTTAAAAAGCGTTCGAATGCATGCATTTTTAATAGAGGGAACCACCCATATGAGAAAAGTAGGTGAGAGAAAGTGGGGAAAAGTGACTGCCATGTGAGGACTAGGGGCTGCATGCATGCATGTGGATGCTGTTTTTATGTTCGACATCCCCCGTAGAGACTATACACATAGTCTCTACTTTTTAGTTTTAGAGGACGCAACTGAAAATAATTTTTCTCCATTTCCTATCTGCGGTCCTCCAAACGACGTTTGGGGACGCGATTGGAGATGCTCTTAGTTTTCACTGAGACGTCCCACATTGCGGCAAACACTGCGCATACTCATGTTGCAACACAAAGTGCACACATGGATCTCACGGAA
>NC_061510.1:37005937-37039285 GCF_022539505.1 Lolium rigidum
AGCGGCCGCAGCCTACCTCCGCCAACCACGTTAATTGCGACGCCACGCGTCCCGCGGCCACCGCATGCCTCCGGCCTATATAAAGGGGGCGCGCGTTCTTCTTCCTCTCATCCACTCCTCCAAAGAAACCCTAGCCGCCACAAAGCTCGACCGTAGCGCCGCCTAGGTATTCCTGCGACGCAGCCAGGCCCGCGAGGAAGTCCATGGCCGGTCTTGGTGGCGGGCGAGGCGGTCGAGGCCGCGTCCCTGGGCGCCCGGGGCTGGGGCAGGGGCCGCCGTGGTGGAGCAGCTACGGCCCCACGCTCGCCATCGCCTGCGCCCTCCTCGTCTTCGTAGGAGGACCGCTGCTTCGAGTTCCTCCTCCGCATCGACGACGACCCACTCGGCATCAAGCGGCTCCCGGACAAGTTCGCCGAGTTCGTCGATGGCGTCGAGCCGGCGCATTTGCAGCTACGGGAGGCCAGCTGCAACTTCTGCCGCTGGACCGTGGAGGTCTTGTTCGACGGGCAGGGTAAGATGTACCTGCACATGGGGTGGGACAAGTTCGCCCGCGACCTCGAGCTCGAGCGCGGATGCCAGATCACCTTCCTCTACGAGGGTGATGGTGAGATGATCGTCAATGTGTTCGACGACACGGCGTGCCGCAGGAACTACCAAACCGGCGAATCCGGCTCGGATACCGGTAGTTAGAACTTAGAGTGTTCTTTCTTTGCAGGGAAACTGGCTACGGGCCAGACGAAGCCAGTAGTGGAGGTTTCTGGATGTTCGTCCTCGGTAGAACCAACAAGGGCACCATCTTCCGCTGGATTTTCCAGTTTGGGTGACTGGGTGTGCCCTCGAATGTTCTTTCTTGGCAGCGAACATACGGAAATCAACACAACTGGTTTCCTCATTTTGCAATGTTTTATTTGTGTCAATCATGCTTCAAACTATGTATTAGTTTGTGTAAACCATGTTCCCAATTATGTATTAGTTTGTATAAAAACCATGTTCCAATATATAATATTTGGAACTATGTTTAAATGGAGAAGAGAAAAAAATAAGAAAAATAAATGCGTCGCCCCGGCGAGCCACCCCCAGACGCAAACGGACGAGCGGACAAAAACGATCATTTTAGCGTCCGCGACGCGACGCAAACGGACGCTCACGGACAATAAAATACATCGCGCCCGCTGGAGATGCCCTAAGTCATTAACAGCTGATTTGCATTTCGTTTACAGAAGGGGTCGCAGTGGCCAGGCGAATGTGCACTTCGAGTTCAGGAACTTTTAGATGGTGACCTTTTCCCTTGCAAGATATAGGTAGTGCTCCACCTGCTGCCTAGTTCGATCCCTTTACAAGTTTCAAAAAGAAATAGTTCGATCTCTTTTCATGTTTGTTTGCTTCCGTGTCATGTCAATCCCATATGGAGTATATAGGAGCTGGCGATAAACAGTAGAACAGAAAGGACAGGGGTAGGTCTGGTACTTGTACCCTGGTGCATATTTTTGATTGAGGCCCATTGGTCCCACAATGACCACTAAAGCAAACTCTTTCCCTTTCTTTGCCTTTTATGTTTCTTCGCTCCTCCTTGTCCAAGGGAATATAGTGTTAATCTGTCGACTTAGGGAAAAATGACGTGAAGCAAAGTTGCTTCTTTTGTCCACTTGTAAACATGTTGGGGAATTTTATTCTCAAAAACTACATGCAAGAAACCCTAGATCTCTTGGATTGGATGATGGCGGCGCTCTCGGGGCCATTCTCCCTCTTGATGGCATTGTTTCTGGAGCAGCTACCGAATGGTGGAGGTAGGAAGTGGAGTGGAGTGCTTCTACCGCGTTGACAATGGTGAGTCTCAACGGCGTGGTGCAGCGGGGCCTCGGTGACGGTCGTGGTGCGTTGTCTGTGAACATGGTGGCGTCGATGATAGTGGCTATACGTTTCTCAGCCTTGAAGATGGACCAACGGTTGATGGCGGCGATGAATTCTGTGGCGTGGGCATGGGGCGCTCGCTATGAGTCTGCTAGACAAGATGGGCACTCATGTTTCGCCTAGTGGGTGTCTTCGGGTATGCGATGTTCCTGGAGTTGATGGGCAATTTTCTTGTTTTCATGAGTCCTATTGACATGATTTTATCTTATTGTCGTGTTTGGTAGTTGTTGTGTGGTGGTTTCGGGTTTTCTCTATGTATGATCTCTTATTGGACCTTTGATGAATAAATAAATAAAAACGGTCATATGCATCGATTGATGCAGACGCTGGGGCATCGCCTCCATTTAAAAAATTCAATATATAATAGGTAAAGAGATAAGAAAAATTGGAGCCCATGTTGTTTAAAGGTCGAACTATAATTCCATGATGTGCAGAGTTTATTCTTAGTTGCTTCACGGATCCAACCAACATGTCATGGTTGCGAGTATAAATAAAGTTAGAAGCGTTTCTCGGAACAGAACAAAATAAAACAAAAGGCATTACAACTCAGGTTAAAGGTAATGAATGGATTAGGGCTTATTTGATTCAAAGGAATTGTGTAGAATTCTCATCCATAGGATATTTTATTATAGATTCTGTTTAATTTAAAGGATAGACCTTCCAAAATTCATATGAATTGCCTTCCTATACTACAATCCTATAGGATTTCTATCAAGAGGTTAGACCGCTTGGAAAAATTTATGTGTGTCTATGACAACTATGACATGTACCCAATCTCTATAGAGATTTCGTGTTTTTCCTGTAGTGCAATTAAATGACTTCTACAACTAATTCATGCATTTTTTATTCTTGTAGGATTTCACACATGTGATGACATACTATTCCTGTGTTTTTTTCCTATTTTATGCTTTTGAAATCCTTTGAATCAAACATGCCCTTATATTTTTGTCAAAAGAGTTTTTCCAACAGAGTTTGAAACAAAATCCAGTATTTGTTTTAGCTCATGACAGAATTATTAGTTCTTGAGATTACCGCCTCATGACACTCACAACTCGCGGCATACAAATCTGGACAACTGCAATTAAGCTTTCTTTCCATTGTAGTGACTTAAAAGCTAACATCCATGGCTGCTTTGCGGCCAGAAGCAGAAGCAAAAGCGGAATCAAATCAAGCTCGAGCCTCCAGGAGAGGGTGGTAACACTATCACAAACAGTGGTGGAACTCTGAGGTAGCAATGGTGAGCCCCAGGCCGGCGGAAGGGGACAAGGCCAGGCCGGTGTTCGATTCCTTTGAAGGCCGCAAGCAGCCGCTGCCTCCCCTCCGGGACGCCGCGCGTGCTTGATCAAGCCCCCTCACCCGTCGTCCCTATCAAATCAATAATAATCCTCATCAGCTTCCAGTCAAGCAACGTGAATGATCGACCAGACCGGCCGGACGGTGCTCACCGCACCAATCGCCAACCTTTTAATTCATCTGGGAAACCAGCCAAGTACTACATATGTATCTCTGCAATAATGCTTCCTTTTTAGAGTCTACTACTGCGTACGGCGTACCCCCGACCTTTCTTATCAATCGATCTCCGACCAAGTATTTTTTAAACAAATCTGGATCCTGTGGTGAAACTAATTCCTCATCTATCCTCTCGATGAAACTATTTCAAAATCTAACCTTTGGGTGTGGCTCCATATGTGCTTCAACACAGATAGATGGAGCCTATGTAGTGCATGTCTGCTGTAAGAATTCCCGGCGTCATCGGCGCCACACGCACTTGTGCCAAACCTTTGGGGCCATTTTGTGCTGAAAATCTTTGGAGCCGACCTGCATAATTTCGGCTCCATCATCATTGGTGCTAAACCTAGGGCTTAGATTCTAAAATAGTTTGTCCGAGTTGACGCTAGATGATTCGTTAATTGGTTTCGCCCACAGATCAGATTTGTCAAAGGGTACTCTGCCTACCATGCATATCGGCAACTCCAGGCATGGAGACCTTTAGTTTACACACGTCGCCGAGTTGCATGTGAAAGTTCATCATGGAGCGTGGGTCGTTCACAAAGCTAGCTCCACCTCCACGTAACACCGTGATCAGGAACATCACATGGAAGTAACCAGGGCATGCATGCACGCTCGTACTAAAAGAAACGCATGGGGCCTGCATGCACTTCAGGATATAATTAGGACATGTTTAGTAACTTGTGCTAGCTGATGTGTGACATGTATGTTGGGTTAGCTAGCTAGCGGCCGGGAAACCAAGAGGAGTGGGGGCGAAAAAAAGAAGTGCTACCGCTACTAAAAAGTTCTCTCGATCGAGATGTTGGCACTGACTGTACGTGCAGATTGTGGAGAGCAGGGAGAGGACATGTTCCAAGTATTCCTGGGGATCGATGTGAGCACAGGATGGAGCTTAGCGCTGACAGGGGGAGCTCAGTGGTGGGTCTCGCTGCTCGCCTACTCTCCCACAAGTCCCATGAAAACCAACGGTACCTACATGGATCCGACATATGCCCGATATCAAAACATCCGCCGGACCAAATACCAGTAGCTAGGGATTGGTGTCTATGTCAGACTCCTCCGATGAAAAGTACAACAATAGCTGGCTAGTATAATAGGTTAAGAAAAAAAAATACATCTATGAAACGCCAAGCTGCTTTTCTTCTCCATTGAAGATTATGGGACCGAACTCGGTAGAAACCGGCCGGTGGATTACAGTAATGGCCAATGGCGGACCTAGAAACTTCTCGAAGCCTGGACAAACATGTTTAAGGCTTTAAGCTGCCCGTTTTTATAAAAACAATCACTATAGAAAATTACACAACGCAAGCATGGGTACCAAAGTTAAACGTGGGCGACTACCTGGACTGGAGGGATGCTACATCCGCCTTTGGATTTCAGGGTGTCCATAACTCACTTAACCACAAAATACTTGTTGTTTCTTGGTCGATATTGATAGTTGCATGATCAAAATCTTTCCATCATTGATGATTCAAGAAGACAAGTCGGTGAACTGGTAAAAAAGTTATTTATTATCATTGAACATGGTTAATTGTTTGGTTAGCTATTTCCTATGAGACTGGAGAATATGTATTTTGTAAGTCAAACCTAATAAAGAACCATCCCAACCTCGAAATGATACTCATGCAAAGATAGAAGGATGAGAAGATCTAGATCAGACAGCTATTAATTTCACAAATAAATAGTTATTTCTATATCGACTAACTTATAATTATTCCTTTTAAATTTTGTGGAGAGAAGTATGACTTATGTCCTTTAACTTGTTGATTTGATACCCCCAACTTCAACATTGTCCATATCGACCAATCGACTATTGAAACTATATACTTTTGGCCCATCTCCCGACACAAAGAAGTCATGTGAAAATGCTTGAAGAAATAGAGATCATTCACGCTAATTGATTGACAAAATACCACCATAATGAAAATGAGGAGGGTGAGAATGAAGAAGGTATAGTGGCAAAACTGGATGTCATTTGGACCATCACATGTCACCCTTGGTAAAAAAAAAAAACATGACACAACATCAACAATAGTGCCACAACTCGGGAAATGAAGCAAAAGTGTTCACTTTCAATAGTTGAAGGGGATTTTTTTGTCCCGCGGTGGAGTTTATTAAGAACCAAAAGTGATCAACTAGATAACTGTAAAATCCTCATTCGGGGGCGATTGTGTAGTGAGATAGAGATGTTCCTATCCATTATATGCATCTTGGATATGCAAAGACCAGATGTTGTGTTTGTGTCAAAAATTATGTACAAGTTAGGTTACATTAGGCCTGTGAGTTGTAATAAGTGTGGATATGTTACAAGTAGTGTTGGAGTCGGACTCTGGTAGCCTGGGCCTCCTATATAATGTGAGGGGCACCACATGTTGTAATGATGACAACTTGATAGCAGCAGGAGCGCAAGAGGAGCCGATGGTTTGTGCCGTCATCCAAGGCGGCCAAGTGTTGCAGTATCAAAGGGGAGGAGCGTATGTGTCATGCCCCGCAGAGTAGACAAGTTCACCAAATTGCATTACAAATCCTGTTATCATCTTGGTGATGTGATTTCTTGGTCCTCAACAGATCGATTATGCGCCTACAACGGTAACACCGGATGTGAACGCTTTTGCTTGTATCACCTCGAGCAAATATGTGAGCTCAATAAAAGTGTTACTTATAGAAAAAATATGGACTAGAAAAATTGAGGGTGCAAAGCATATTTTCTCAATCTGATATGAGTTCTAACATATCGATAGCTGCAAATTCTCACTCTGATTCGCGTCTTGAGTTGGCACCCTCTTTCTACCTCTCACTTGAGTTCCGAAAACGTAATATACAAACACTCGCTTTCATCCATAGCTAACAAGGGTATTAGTTGTCTCCAATCATCAGAGAGGTCAAGAAAGGGTTCACTACAAGCCACCCATTTCTTATAGCATCCACTTAAAGACCCTTGACTGGACTTGAAGTTTATTTACTATTCCCCCTGGCAAAACAAAGTTGATCCACCACCAATTAACTAGGAGGCGCAGCAAAATTCCTTCCGTGTTTACATGATGAGACCGCCAGCAGCAAGCCTATGATCATGCTCTCCAGCCGATGGGTGATCGATCGGACGCTGCTTCGACTCGTTCGATTTTGCCAGGAAATGCGCTAGAACACACACGACCTGCATTCCCTGAAACTATTCTTCACGCGAACATGTTAACATTGCAAATGCAGAGAACAGGTTAACATCGCAAATGATGCAGCTAGTGCAACGCATGTGTGCGTTTGGTCAAAATTACGATTGGTGATAACGACTCGTCAGTCGTTTTCTCATTAACTACTCCTACAACTGATGCGTTGCTGCGTGGCTGATGCAAATATTGGGCAGCTGTTCAACAACGTGCGATGCGTAATGGCGGTGATAATTCTGCTGCAGCGTCATTTGGCGTAGCAGGAGCTGGAGAATGACGGAGACACGGAGAAAGAAAGTGAATTTAACTGCAGTTTTGCTCTGACCAAAGTGCATACATAATTACATATATGCAGTAGCTAGGCTGGACTTCCTTGGCATGCACCGATATGGCACAAAATAGTCTTTTTTCAAGTTGCAGATAAATGTACTCTTGCCTCTTGGTAACCCTTTGAAGTTTAGGAGCCGATCACCATCGTCATGCCCAAGTGGAGAGCATGGTCTGTAGTAGTACGTACGTGTTCTGGTCAAACAAATCAAGAAATAGAAAGCGGCTAATCCAAAATCTAGGGTTAACTAATGGGGGTTTAAGGTAGCGTCACGGCTCACATGGCGTGCATGCCATGAGATGAGAGGAGAAGCCAGTAAGGCGCCAAAACGGGTTGGGTGGCTAGTCAAATTTGGCCGTGTCCGTGGAATATACGAACGGAACAGACGGTCGGTGGCATGAAACAAAAACACCATATATAAACGCCCGGAATTTTTTGAAGGACGCGGCTAGTTTTCAGTTGCTTTAGAACTAACTCAATTCTCGATTATCCAATTTCACGTGTAATTTATTTGTAACTGAGAAAAGAGATGTGTAAACACTCATATGCAATTGCAGACCATGTGTAATTCTAATATTTAAGAAAGAAAGAATCACGATGTAAATCTAACGATTCTAAAGTTGATCTACAGCAAACTTAATTCTCCATCGACCTGCCTAGTACTAGCAAAAGGGTTTTAAGAAAAAAAATCACAAGTGATACAATGGGATGGGGGACGCGGCATGTCGCAGCATCCATCATTAGTTCATTCGATCCTTCTGCCTAGTTATTAGGGGTTCCTCGTTTGTTTATGGGTTCCATGATGTTCTATTGCGGTACAACTAACTCATTGCACACGATCTAATGATAGGTTGCCCGTTGTTATATGCTCTCCACGTGAAGGATCCAGGAACACATTATTGGTGTAGTCAAAGATAGGAACGATCCCTTTTTTTTGTGTGGGCGTGCGTATGTGTGCAGTCATTATCTGTGTATGATATGTTTAAGAGTACACTGTAGTAGTTGGCAAGATCCTGTAATAAGCGAGTAGCTTATTATGTGAGAACAGCTAATGCTGATTAACGAGTATGGTAACCGTTGGTTATTCCAGTTTCGTCCTTTGCTAGCTATATATGTGGTACAGTGATTATGCGGCAAAAATTGCGGCGATCTTACGTGACTACTGGCTAGCAACGTCGTTGGTGTGTGCCGTTTGCGTGTAGCTCTCGTTACGGAAGATGAGAAAAGGCCAGGAGAGTCTCGCGCTTGCATGTCTCTTGGCTCGCATCGGCTCAGTTTTTTTCGGTTCGTTTGGTTACCTGGCCGAACCCGCGTTTTTGCACGAACCGTTTCTCAAAGCACCCTGGGGTCAGGCCCTGGAGAAACGTCCGGTTCGGCAGTTTTCAGCAAGCCACCCCCGTTTCCGCAGAATTGGAGCGTCCTCGCAGAGCCACCGTGGGAGATGGCGGGAGCTCGCGCAGGACGGCGGAATCTCGGCGGGATGAATTCGGTCACCGCGCTTGAATTTTGCCACCGTGTATAGGGACGGCTATGTCACCGGCAAATCCAAACCCACCATTTCCCCCTATTTCGAGCTCATCCACCCTTCCCGATCTAGCGACATGGTCGTCTCTTCCTCACACGCACGGTCGGCAAGGCTTGCGGCGGCGACGGCGGCTGTGGCGTCTTGATGACTTTGGTTGTGGTAAGTTTCTGCAAACCCTAGCCTTAGATATGATCTTTTGGGTACATAAGGGGGGTCTGAACGAATCCATTGTAGGACATTCCTTCGTCGTCGGTCGAGGTTGTGGAGGTTGTCCAGGTTGCATCTGACTCTACCACGGGGACCGTTGTCGTCGTTGACTCTTCCACTGGAACGGTGGTGCTGCCTGCATCTTCGTCAGGGTCCCCTGCTTCCCCGACCTCGGTGTTGCATGTGGCTCCTTTGACTGTAAGGTCGCGCTTACTTATCTCGCTGTTTATTGATGTGCTAGTGCTTGTTCATTGATGTGGTACTGCTTAAGGATGTGGATGTGGATGTGGTACTGGTAGTGCTGATAGTTTATTGATCTGCTAGTGCTTAAGGATGTGGATGTGGATGTGGTAGTGGTAGTTCATTGATCTGCTAGTGTTTTTCATGTAGGCGATCATACCTTTGGGCTCCCCTGATCTGCCTGCGCCTACTGTGAATGCTCGGTCATGTCTGATTGCAAGCAAACTAGTCATGGTTTGGAAACCTGAGCTATCAGAGTTTTTGCTGAACTGATTGGTTCAGCTTGTTCGTAGCGGCGTCTGCTTCAACATGGGATTCAAGGAGCAGCATATGAAGAAGGTAGTCGCAGATGTTCTTGCATTCGCCGGCGTACATATCACCACTATCCAGCTCTACAACCACATCAGAAACTGGAGAACAAAGTGGAGCGTCATTATGAAGATGAAATCTGATCGCATTCTGGACTGGAGGGAAGATGGTTGCTACTTCTACGGTGGTGATGAAGAGACGGCAGATGAGTACATTCAGGTATGAAGTCACATTGATTTCCTGCATAGATCTGAAAGTATATATGTGAATGTTGTCGCACTAACAGTTGTTCCTTTATGGATTGTAGCGCTACCGGTAGCACCGTCAGTACGTCGGCACCCCGATCACGAACTACGCTCAGATGAAGACGATCTTCACACCCCGGTTTGTGCGAAAGGCGCAGTTGTTCCAGCCTAAATTGCTGGTCAGGGCTATTGACTTCATTGCAGACAACGAAGCATAGTATGTTGTGTACCGTAGGCTGCAGCCACCGCAGAGGAGGACCTGGCTTAGAACCTGGCTCCGCAACCAGTTTCCTACTTAGTGCTTATGCTTCCTTCGTCATGGTCTGCTTATTTTGGAAGGTGATCTCGTATCCCTCCATTAGCTAGGACTTGGTACAACCTGATCCCCGGTCTGTAATGATGAACTTGTTCAAGGTGGTATATAATAATCCCTCGTGTGATGAAACTGTGATGCATCACGAAGTATTAGTTGCTTCGCGTGTGATGCATCACGAAGTATTAGTTGCTTCGCGTGTGATGCATCGCCCACTAAGTAGTTGTTGTGTATTACCAGCACCTTTTGTGATGAACTGAAGTTGATGTGTGCTCTTATTCAGTACTAGGTAACCTACTCTATCTGCAACCAAACAGGCTGTGGGCTGCACGAGCAAGGAAGAAAATACTGGAAATGGGCAACCAAACAATGGGACCTGGCTTCCCTCTCCCTCGCACAAAAGGCCGCTCAGGCTACCAAACGACCCGTATTTCATGGCACATGGCCGTTCGTGACGCGCAGGGAGGCCCATCTCGTTGGCGCAGTGGTGCAAGAAATCCATGCAGGCTCCCAAACACGCCCAATATGTTTGGTCATGAACTGTTTCTATCGCATGTAGTGTAGCCAAGGGAGAACATAGAACTGTATCAGACAATCGAATTCGTGTTAAGCCCTAAAAACTCCACTTCTTAGTCCCTGCGGTCTGCTGCAGTCCTGCGGAACAAACTCATGCGCTGGCTCTTTTTTCGAAAAAGAGGCTGAAACCCCGGCGGGAATATGCATCAAGAAGATGCAGACGGCTTTAATTTAGACTTCTGCGCTGGCTAGCAGCCCGAAATGTTACACGCATGTCTTCAGTTACATACTATCAAAGTATTGGTCGTTTAGCTCAAACGATTCATGTCCTGAAGAGAAGTGAAGTCATTCTCATTGAACCAATGGCAAATATATAGATTTGTCGGTGTGATCGCACATACAGGAGCATATAAAAGCACAACATCACTGTCCAAAACTAACAAAATAGCACAACATCGACGTGGATCCAGCTTCTTGTCAGCCATAGTATTCTTTTTTGGACGCATCCTCAGGACCGGTCAAAGCACCACTTAATATGATGACGGGACTCTGAACCAATATATTACTACTCCTACATAACAGATGAATCTGTCCAATTTTCAGAAGCCTCCAGCTTAAGTGCCCTAACGTTCGATCGAGATAGCTCCCTCCTGGCTGGTCAAATTGGTTGGAGTGTTGGATGATCACTCTGCTGTTTACCCACCTTAGAGAGTTAGAGATGGAGCTAACACTGACAGTGAGCTAGCCGTTTAGGTCCCGTGTCACTGTCCGAGCTAACACGCAACCTGCAGGAGCCATAGGCAAACTATGCATCCTCGATCGCGTATGTGGCACACGAAGTACAGTGTAAATTATACCTGTACCTGTTGGATCGATCGACAGGGCAGGCCACACGGGCGCGGTGTGTCCGGCGGTCGTGGGACACGACGCAATCACGTCGTTCTCCGCCGCTGCGAGGCGTAAACTAATCGGGCCGTGGAGGGTGGTGTAGCTCGACGATGAGGCACATCTTCCAAACCCCATCAGAAAACTATATATGTGTGTCTTCTGGACGAAAAAAGAAATATGCAAGGAGTGATGCGGTCACGGAAGCAAGGGCTCTAGCTCCTCCCTCGTGATGTGGACTTCACTTTGGAGGCTCTGGTGAAGGCAAAGTCCCAACTCCTTGGCAGCGCTTCTGATGCCCTTTGATTTCGAGATGTAAGACGGGCGCATTATTTTTGATGCCCTTATGATGTAGGGACTTCAGACGGAGTATAAGATTTTGATGAAAACATGCTTCATTGATATATGATGAGTGAATCCCACGTTTTGCCCCATGCCAGTAAATTTGTGACAGGGTTTACCCCATTTAAATAACCTTATTTAACATGTTTTCCCTGATTTTGACCGACTAGGCACACTTGTCAAGCCATCTTGGCCGGTAACTACCGAGACAACTCGGGAGCATAAATCAGTTGGGTGTGTTCCCCCTATTCACACGACCCGAAACACTACCATGTTCGGCCCACAACTTGCTACTTTGCTGGACCCACAACCCGTCGGATCCCACTTGATTGCACCCCTTCGGTGATTTTGTCCAACCATATACGCTCGGTAGTTCCCATGGAGCCATGAGGGCAAGAGATGAGAGTAGGGTGGCAAGGAGGTATTTTGCAACGTCTCACCGATGTTGATCGCTAGATTGGTACAGTTGGTTGTTGGGGTAGGACTAGTTATGTGTCGAGCATGGAAGCGTGTTGATTCATGCGGGTACAATGGATACACCTAACCGGTTTAAGCTTTCGAGCTATAGTCATGGTCAGTGGCGGAGCTTGGGAGAAAATGCAGGAGGGGCGAAATGCAAATACGAGGATTTGGGGGGGGGCAAAAGTCTAAATTTTTTTCTTCCAATCTGCTCCCAAAGAGGATTCCTTCATAGTTTGCTAAGAGGAGGTAGAAGGTGAAATTCACTCTTAGTTAATACATGGTTTGTGCTACATGAAATGTATGCCATTAGATCCATGTTGTAGGTTATACTTAGTTCAGAAATTTATGCCATTAGTTCTTCAAAAAGAATGACATGTTTAACGGAGCTATTCTTGACCCCCCAAAAAAAAAAGCATTCTCTAAGCATTATATTGTCTTACCCGAACAAAATAAGCCTGCTATTTCAGCGTGCAAAGAGTATTTGATACAATGGCAAATAAAACGAACTTCAGGAAAACAGAGGTTTTTGGTTTGGTTCATGGTTGGCCTCTGTCGAACATTTGGATTTGGCTGTATTGGAGGACCAGGGAGTTGACCGGCCTTTTGGACGACGCGCGTATGAATATACTGTTCTTACGTTTGGTAGCTGGCGCACGAACGGATCAAGTCACTGTTTTCGCCGCGAAACACTGGAGAATGCGGCGTACGCCAACGCCGCCGTGCTTGTCTCCTATTTTCGAGGTCCACTCTACAGCAGTGTGTGGTGCCAAGTTTTGTTCGGTGAGACATGCGGACAAGAGAAATTGTTGCTGGCCTGCTGCCATACTCGAGTAGTCCAGTTCAAAGTGAAGCAGCTACGGCGAAACGGCCATTCATGTCAGGGGCGGATTTACCGTCCGGACACCCTGGGCACGTGCCCGGGCTCTACGCCGGCGCTTGCAAGCACTCCGGCGAGGTCCCATAGCGATGTACCTAGCTGGAGCTGTAAAAATCGGTTGAAAAACGCGTGTTTTAGGAATTTTCTATACATAAACCAGGTCGGCGCGTACCCCGTGCGACGCACATCTCCGCACGCGGTACGGGCCAAACCAGTTCGGATGTAGGTCGTTTTTATTTTTGAATCATTTTGTCTGTTCTTTTTTCTATTTTTTATGATTAAAAAATGTTAAAATTTAAAAAGTGATCAAACTAAAAAGTTCGAATTTTCAAAATGTATAAATTTTAAAATATGCGTTCTGAAAATGTTCAAATCTCAAAAAATGTTCAAATCTGAAAAGAGTTTGAATTTAAAAATTGTTCAATCCCGAAAAATGTTCTAATTTGAAAATTGTTCAAATCTGAAAAATGTTCAGATTTTTATAAAAATGATTTCTTGTTTAAAATGTTCAAATTTCAAAATTGTTCAAATGTAAAAAAGATTTCAAATCTGAAAAATGTTCATATTTTAAAAAAAATGATTTCCTTTTACAAATATTTTTCAAAAAGAAAAGAAACAACAGAAAAAAAAAGAAACGAAAAGACGTACCTGGGGGGCTGGGGGTGCGGCAACTCGCCTGTTGCCGAGCACCCCCGCTCCCCGGCGAAAAAACACACCCCGCATCAGAGGGAGAACTAGCCCATGTGGCCCATTCTATATGTGTCCTAGTCTTTTCTGGTGTTAGGAAGCTTTTAGAAATTTTCGGTTCACGTTTACTGTTTTTTTATGGTTCTTCGGTGTTTTCTATCGGGTTTTTTTGTGTTTTTTATTTTAATTTATCATTTTTTGAAAATTCCGAACAATTTTTATGTTCGAGAATTTTTAGAATTGAAACAATTTTCAACTTTAAATATTATAAAATTTGAAATTTTTTTATTTGAACAATTTTCAAAAAATCAGTTTTTATCTTTTCACTTTTTTTGAAAATTCTGAACAACTTTTTAATTTTTAGCAGTTTTTAAATTCAAATTTGAACAATTTTTAAGGTTTTATGTTTTCTTAATTTAATTCAAATTTTATTTAGATTTAAAATTTTGCTCTTGCTACGAAAAAAATAGGATCAAACTCGAGGATACAAGAATTAGAACTCAAGTGTATCGCGTCGTCGACAGGAGTTGCAACCACCTAGTCTATGTTTGGGATGTTGTGCAACTGTGGAAAATATGTTACTCCTTTCGATCCAAATTAATTGATTTTACTTTGTCTAGATACGGATGTATGTAGTCAACAAACACATCTAGGTACATCCGTATCTAGATAAAGAGAAGTCAATTAATTTACATCGGAGGGAGTACTTATTTCGGGTAAGCTAACGAACTAATGGGCAGGCCCATTCGGGATCAACCTTTCAGGCGCTACGGGTTTCGCTCCCGCATTGAGGCGATGAATAGGGGCACCCTAGCAGCGGGAGGTTCTATTCCCTTCCCTTAGCTATCTATATCTGGCGCTTCGCCTCAAGAAAAACTTGTTGGGTCGGGCCCAAAAACTCGCTCTTGCTAGCGAGCGCATGTTTAGTCGGTAGCGCGAGTACATCGCTGGCTAGTTTCTTTTGCTATGGGTTTTGCTCTATGGTTTTTTTAAAAAAGTTATACAGATTTTGAATAAATGCTTAAATTTGAAAATGTTCCAAATTTGGAATCACATTTTGAAAAGTTCATATACGAAAAAGGTTCAATAATGAAAAATGTTCAGACTAAAAAATATTCAAAATTTTAAAAGTTCATCTCTGAAAAGTGTTCAAAATTTTAAAATTTCATATGTGGAAAAGTTTAAATTTGAAAATTGTTCAAATCTAAAAATAATCAAATTTTAAAATTATTTGAATCTAAAAATATTCATTTTTTTTACTCAGAAAAACTCAAAAAATGAACAAAATTCGAAACTAGCTAAAACCAGAAAAATGAAAAAAAAAACCTGAGAAAACCAACAAAAATCTGGATACTAAGGAAAAGCACACCCGGCCGGTGCTAATGGGCCGGCCCTCCCCGTCCAGCGCTTCAGCTGGCCTCGCCCATCGGGGCCGTAGTCAGCGGCGAATAGGATTTGCGCGGGCGCGCCTACCTCCCGCTCATTAGCGGGAGCGACTAGGAATCACCTGAGGGCAACTCCGGGTGGGCCACCCCATTAATATGTTCTCTCCGTCTAAATAAGTACTCCGTAAAATATTTTCTCATGTTACCATGAACGGAATTGTAGCTCAGTGGTAGCAGAATCCACCCCACAAGCGAGTTAGTACGCAAGTACGAATCCCACGGCTGATGGATTTACATACCTTTTTGCGCTGACAAAAATATTAAATGAAAAACATATCTACAATAAACCGAGTTACAAAATGTTCAAATTTAAAATTTTGCTCGAGTTCAAAATTAGCTCGAATTTAAAATTTGCTCGAATTTAAAAAAATACTCAAATACGAAACTTTCTCAGATATGAAAAATACTCAATTTTAAAATTTGCTCGAATTTGAAAAATGCTTAAATTTAAAATTTGCTCGAATTTGAAAAATGCTTAAAACAGAAAAAAGAAAAAAACAGAAAAAGAAAAAAACCGGAAAAAAAAAGAAGGAACAGGTAAAAGCGAAAAACCGATGCAACCGGAACGAGAACCGACGAAAAAACACAAAAAAGAAAAACCATCCAGATGGACCGTGGCCCGTTCGCTCCCGCATGCGTCCGGGGCGTATTAAGCCTCGCTAATGGGTGGTGAATAGGGATTGGCGATTTGCGCCCATTTAGTGTTAGGGGCATATCCTTTACGATGGGATTCGTTCTGGCTGAACGCTCATGAGTAATCACCTCTGGACTCTGGTTGATATATTTTTATATAACCTCTGGTTTTTTCATTTGAACTTGTAGGTGACTTTATTATGAATGAAAACATGATCATCTACAATCACAGGAATAAGAAAAGACTAGAAAAATTGTCCATGCTTTACTACGGGTTTATTCGTGTTCATGTTGTTGCTCGTCACCATCCTTCAGCTTATACATGAGCTGGTTCTTCCTCTCAACCTTGGAGTTTATGGTGTAGAGCGGTTCGTCCATCGCCTATCTGTACCCTAGAATTTTACGAAATTGGATGCTTCGTCCACTGAAATTTCCTTATGTGTTGATCTTCCCATGGTTCTTGCTATGAGAAAGCGCTCATGGTCTCGTCGTGAGTCACTGCATCGTTGCATCGAACTGTTTTATCACGACTCAAGACGGCGGACCGTTTCCTCTGATCAACGTTTGTTGCGGCATTTCACACCTAGGGCATCGTCCATGCAGGCACAATTGAGCATGGGCGGACGGATTTCCGTGGGAGTCGGCATAACATCAAAATCAAGGGACTATTATCCTTTTTATACGTGCTTTGTTTTGTTACAAATAAATTCAATGTATATTAGACTAACAATAATAAAATGTCTTGGGCATGCTTAATCATTTTTCCATTCTCTAAAAAAATCAAGTGGTGTGACGTGTTTGATTTATTAGCTTCCGAGCTTAGCCAGGTTAAATTTCTACCAAATATTTATTATTCTCACGGCACACCTCTTCAGAGAGGAGCACAGTTCATATCCACATCCATCCATACGTGCACCAACTCTCGTGTCAGTTAATTAGCCAATCTGTTGCTTTATTTTGGAGACACCTTTCTGATAGTTCAGCCAATGTGCGGGTAAATGAACTGGTTGAAGTTTCGATAAGGAACCGAGGTGGGACTAATGACCAGAAATCCAGATACAAAAAGAATTGATACGGAAAGGAAGCGATCGGTGTGTCTAGGGTGAGTAATATAGTGGCGCACGATTTAGCGCAATTAGGCAAGAGTGAGTGTGGTGTGTTGCATGAGAATGTCCCTTCCTGCGTGCTGGGTTCACTCATGCGTGATTGTAAAACTTTGGTTGCCTAATGAATAAAGCTCACCCAGTTAAAAGAAAAAGGAAAGGAAGCGATCGGTGTTATGTGCTCGAGAATTGGCCCGATCGGTTATTTGCTGGTGAATTGGGCCGTTTGGCTGAAGTATTATCGAACCAAAACTTCCTCGCACCCTGTGTAGCACCGTGCTCATCCAACCAAAACTCTGTCGCACCCTGTGGAAGTACCGTGGCAGGCAAGCGAATGTGCTCGATTGTCGCCATGCCGAGCGCCATTAGCTTCTCGCGGATAGTGCTGGATCATCGCCATGCCGAGTGCCATTAGCAGTTGCCGGCAGTCGTCAATGATTACCGCACCTACGCCTCTATACTCAGATGGATTGTGGACAGCTATTGCCACTTCCATCGAATCAAATTCCACCAAGGAGTGAGCTCCAAACTGGTCTGACAGTTGAAGACCGGCTAGCAAAGCTGAGGCTTCCATTGCCGCCGCATCGATCGCAAATCCAGTATAATCACAACATGCAGCTATAAAGTTCCCCCAGAGTCCCTTATGATCACTCCAGTTGCTCCTCTCCCTGAATCCGGATTAACAGCTGCATTCACATTCAGTTTATACACTTCGCTTCTACTAGGTTTTGTCCATTCCCCACGGCGCATTGTACTACCAGTGCCCTTCAGTTTGGCACAATTAGCCACCATGTCTCTGATGTCTTCAAGTCCTAAGGTCTTCCACATCAATCGAAAAAACTGGAAAGTTAACAGCTCATCGAATATGTCTGTTCGCTAATGTACAGGAACATGGGATTATTCCATTCAAGGCTTGCTACATGAAAATTTGAACTTTCCGTGCACAATTACATGACCTCTGGTTCATCACTAGGGCACCAACCAGCAACCATCTGGCCTTGATGATTAGATTTGCAGATCCAGAGCTGCAAGAGTTGGATATCCTGGATGATTGCAATCGATGCTGTGCATGTACCATTCAATGAGCGAGCTGAAACATCACACCAAAAATCAACATATCTCAAGTGACAAGACTGGTCACAAAGTAAATAAATGGATAATCTTAAGACCTTGCAGCCTACACCAAACAAATCGGAGTACATAATAGTGATACAATCTAGTATCTCTAAACCGCCACCCACACCTCAAGGGTAACCACCCACACCCTTCAAAAAGGATCTGATCATCTGTTACATATAAGGAGCGGAACAGGAACAGGTACGGTAGCTTGTTAAATAAGACCGTCTCCTCCACAAAGCCTTAGGCCGCTACAGCAAGAGCTATCTGAAATGTTCTAGTTAGTCTTGGACTTGGCTGTCTTCTTCTTGGGCTGCCTCTTGGGGATGGAGTTCTTCATGCCGAGGAAGAAGAGGAGGGCTCCAAAGAGTGCCACGTTCTACAATTACAGGAGAGGTCAGGGGTTATTCAGCTGTCATGGAATATATCTTCATCATTCAACAGTAACTGCTAACTGGTGAATATCTCTGTCTTACCTGTGTGAATTTGATGAAGAGTTGCACGAACTCAGCCCTCTCCATGTCGTAGTTGTAGAAGTCGTAGACAACAGGGGTGATGAACGCAAGGTAGAGCGCCTGGAGAGACAGAAAACATCATTAGATAGTGCAGGAGGAATTAGGGAAGCTAACCAAAACACCACATATCAGCACGGTGGAAGACAAGCAGCCTAAAACTTAATGAATCTGCCACTCTGATATTACAATGTCCACAAAAGCACAGAGCAAAATACACAAAAGCATACAACAAGAGACCAGGTAGAACAAGAGCCCATCATTCAGCTGATGCCATAAGAAGACACGTCATTACATAGGCACACAGGTGGCAGGCGAGTAGTACATATCTATCAGTTGGTAGTCTGTGGAATGATGGGGGAGAGAGATCATACTTCTTTCAGCATGGTACCAGAGGCCAAAACAAGATAACAGTAACCTAACCAATTTGCTAAAAACAACTATATGCAAGACCATTAGATACGGAACACCTTCAAAAACATATAGGCTAAGCCAAAATTTTCAGATCTCATGAATACATGGAAGAGGACTATTGAACCAAAAGTTGGATGTCCCATACACAATAGTTTCTGAAGGCAAAACACATTGGCATTTAAGAAAATCTTAGTGGACACAAGCAATACACACATGTTTAAATTGGAATGAAAAATCAACCAACATTGTGCAAATAATTCAGTTGTTTTGTTTCTTCTCATTCCTCAAACAAATATTGAGCAGATAATTGATGATATTTCCATACTGTGGACTAACATATTTGTACCCATACGATTCAACATTATTATGTAGTCCTGAGAATTAAAATTGATCCATACTTCTAGATATGGAAAACAATTTAATTATATGCTGTAGTAACGTTGATATAGATGGAAAGGCAAAAAAGAAAGTAAATTAATCTGTATACAGTGTGGCGACAGCTCGGAACATACCAGGAGATAAGCCCCAAACTGGCTGCTAACAATGAACAGGAGACCTCCCAGACCCTTCAGGCCAATGGTAGCAGCAATGACATGCTTCAACTGGATAGATACAGAACAGAAAGCAAACAGATTAATGACTAGCAACATTAAGGCTGCATAAAGATATCACAAATAAAGAAAATTCGCACCTCAACATGGGGCACCACAACTCCCAGTTGCGCAGAAATATTTTTGGTGAAACTGTTGAACTTAGGCTTAAGAGCCTTGGCAGCTGGCCCACCATCAGTTCCAAATTCATTGAACCTGCAATCAAAGCAACTTAAAATCAGCATTCATTTAGGTATGGTATTTTCTTCAGAACTTAAGTCATCAACATACAACATGACATTAACTACAATCATCATTATGATCCAGTGAATACATGCTAACCTAACAGCTTTTCAATACATCTATTGGATTGTCACCTCATGTTTAGAACGAGCTACTTGACCAAAGGGTATCCAAGCTAATTAATAAAAACTCCCATATAGGCCCAGAACTTCAAAAAACTCATCCCCTTAAATCAGTCAGTAGCAGTATATTAGGTGGAAACAAGAGTTGGGTTATCAGCATTAATCACAGAAAATCAGTAATGGTCTCAGTCATATCAAATTACTGCTGCGACTCAATCAAATACAGCACTAACACGACATTTGCATGTTTAACAGGAAGTCTCCATGTATTTCAGCAAGCAACAGTAAAAGTCATCAGGTATCTAACATAAGAACAGAATTGAAGATGGCACCAGTTCAATAATTGTGGCGTGCATCGATAATGCAAATACAATGGCCAGAGTCTTCGTATTAGGCATGAAACCACACAAACAAAAGCCGATTCGACAATTGGATGGATAAGCTGATACATCCAAGATGGCTGGTCCACATTATTTACCACGCTGATAGAGCAATCACACTAAACAATAACAATACAAGTCTGGCCCACATCAGATCAGAAAGCGAGAACCAAGAAAAATACAGCATCTAAGGAAATTTTCGCCATAAATACACAGGTCAATGCCGCAATTCAGCAAACCCGGGTTAGATCAGAAGGCCCAGGAACCAAATTTCGGCCGCTTCCAATTTTTCATGGACCAGGCTGGAGCGTCTCGCCAGATCCAGGCGCTTTGACGTTCCGAGACGCGACAAGCGCGCTAATAAACGCTAGATCCAAACACTACGGCCGATACAGCGCGCGATTTAGCGAACGTCGTGTCAGATCCAACGAAACTAGCCTCGAATCGGCCGCAGCGAGCACGGACGACGACAATGGGGGGTAATAGAGGAGGAGGAGGAGGTGAGAGGAGGCGCGTACTCCTGGTAGGCGGATAGGAGGAAGACGGAGGCGAAGAGGACCCTCCCGATGAAGGACACGAACCCCATCTCGGCAGTGGCGGCGGCGAGCGGCGAGGCGACCGGCGGGATGTGGTGGGGAGGTGGGGAGCCGCGCTGCTACCTTGGGAGCTCTCGGAATCTGTGATGGAGACGGCCCGTGTCGGAGCCCCACTCCGTACTTATAACGCGCCACCGTTTAGGCTCTCCCGGGATTTACCCCAGATTTCGTCGGTATTACGAACAGGGCCCTTAACTTGGTGGCTTTGAAAAACAGTTTTGTGCAACTAATAATTTGGTTGAGTTATGTTCTTTTTTTTAGCGATGGTTGAGTTATGTTCTTGTTATTGCACAAAGGGTTCAAATATTGAGATTATGGTTCTTTGCGATGAGTCCTATGCTAATAGTACTTCCTCCTTTCTAGAAAAGAAACCCAATAAAAATTTTAAAAGTCAAACAGTGTAATGTTACACCAACTATTTGAAAAAATCAACATATTTCAATATGCTTCTAATGATATTGGTTTTGTATTATACATATGTTAAAGTTTTTTTGCAAAGTTGGTTAACCTTACATTGTTTTATGTTGACAAAACTGTACACGCTCTCTTTTCAGGAACCGATAGAGTAGTTTCTAGTAGTAAATATTAATACTACCTCCGTTTCAAGGAATAAGGCGTCCTTGTTTTACGAGCTTTTTGTTTGACCAAGAATTACTTCAAATAGATAAACATCGTTTGTATGAAATTAGTACCATTAAAAAGTGCTTTTCAATACGAATCCAACGATACTATATACTTATAATATAATCAAGATTTTGTTACTCAATTTCTATGGTCAAAGTTCGTCTTGGAATACGTGTGCGCCTTATTCCTTGAAACGGAGGTAAAACTGCTCTAAGTCTATAAAAACAATGAATGAAATCAAGACAAACAACTTGCAATACTTTGCGATTCTTTATGTCATTTTGGTGATTTCCTTGAAAGTTTGGTAGTAGTCGCATTGAATACCGAAAGTGGTCATTATATTACCTTGTTGCTCAAAACATATTGTAGGAGGATGTCTTTGAGTTAGTCTAACCAAGGCTAATGGACTAATGATGATGGAGTAACATTTTTTAATGCAAGCTTGTTATATCATTGGCCATGATTTACAACCACTTTGTTGAGTTATTTCGTATGATGATATTAATGAAGTCACCACCAGGAAATTATTCTTCTTTCCTATATTGTTGTCTCCCAGAAATGTTTCGTCTATTATGCATTAATTATCTATTTGGTATTCATGACTTGGTACACACCATGTGCCTCACGTCTATCATGCCCATTCTTGCACTCACCTTTAATGTTTGTCATTGTTGATCTAGGCGAAGCGACATGCACTTTATTGCAAGATATATGTTGACAAAACGCCACAAGCTGTTTGGCGATATGCTGCCAAAGAACAACTTTTACAATGGGTTTGGTGAAGTTAGGGTGGAATATATTGCCTCGTAAATACATTCACGGTTTCTCAGCTTGACGTGCCCTCTCCCATGATCATTTTCAAAAAGACGCAATATATGTGTGTTCTATATTAAGGTAGAGAAGTAACATATATTACAAGATTTGGAAAACTAGGACCAAACAGCTTAATTTTCATCTACAATAAGAGAAAAAAGAATTGTTCTTCCATCAACTTGAACACATTACCTTCCCACAATGTGGACGCAAACCTGGCGAGTACTTTATTTTGTCTTTTCTAGACAAAACCTATCTTGCTACCAAGATGACCAGTGAGTTGTTGGAAGAAAGAGGGCACTCGGGAAACAGAGGTTTATCGGCGAGAGCATGTTGAACTAGATTACTCTCGCGAAAGAGCATTGCAGCATCAGACGATTGGATGTCTTAGGCTCTTGGCAAAAAAGAGGGCACTCGGGCGGAGGTTGCATCCCTCTTTTGCGAAGGCGATCGGCGGTCCATAGTGTGTCCTTCTCCCATGATCATCAGCGGACCTAGCGTCTTTCCAGTTTAGATAGACATTCGAGATTGACTAGGCACCATAACTCAAGTGATTTCTTGAAGCGGTTTAGACATAAAACAAAATTGAGGCGGCTTTAATCCGAGACGTACATGGCTAGGAGAGCAAAGAGGATATCCACATGGTCGGCAGCAGCATTGGCCTCTTTCTACAGCGGAGCAGCGGCCATCTTCTCGTCGTTGGAATTCATCTCATGCAAATTCACCGAACACCCCTCGAGTAGGCTGGCCAAGAGGGGACCCGGAACTGCCTGCGGACGACTACGACGACGGATCTAGGGTCGATGACTAGCGAGGTGGGTGCGTTGTGGACTTGCTCGACGGGCCTGCCTTATCTGGCGGTTGGAAACGGTGTAGGCGGAGAGGGGTGAAATGGGGGTTTCCCCCCTCTCTCACCGATAACGATGGCCCACGCCGCTTTGAGCTTCATCCCTAGGTGTCGAATTCTGTTGGCCGAAAAGTGACATTGGGAAGGCCGACCTCCCCAAAACCGTTTAGTGGGATGTAAATAATAATAACATGACTATGAGCTTTTTGTAGTTTGCCCAGGTTTGCAGAAGTTTATAGATCTGCCATTGCACATGACTGCTGACTAGAGGAACGGATCCTTGCTCTTAAGATAATGATAGTTTTTTCAAATGGATAAGACGAAGGATCTGAACGAAAGGAAAAGAGGTGATGGCGAGTTGTGATTAGTGATTTGAAGGAACGCGACGCAATTTGAAGCAACGCGAGGGCTGTTGTCGCAAATACGCCGGCCGAACCATGCCGCCGGTTGCAAAGCAGAGAGAGTAGTAGGTAGTACCACCGGATCTGAAAAGAAATTTCGCCGGATGCCACCCCGGTCATACCATGCCATGCCAGCCAGACAGCCTCGCTCGGAAAATTTTGAATCCGGAAGCGCGTGGAGGCGAGGCGCGGCGCGGGCGTTGTGCCACCGTCGTGGGCATGGACCACCAGCGAAGCGAACCACAGCTCAGCAGCTGACACATGGGTGGGACCGCTGCAGGCCAGTGTAAATGCCCTGCTGCTTTTATAACTCCTACTACCACCAGTTGTCCTTTCCAGCTGCACCGGGAGTGTAGTTTATTTTTCAACTTTGGTGATGCAAAATTTGGAGAACATTCCCCCCCCCCCCCCTATTGACGAACGGTACCAAGATCGCCTTTTGTGTTGATTTTTGAGACGTGCAGCTATCAGACAACTTACTTATCCAACGGGAGTTAGTGGCTGGCTGGTATCGAAACGTATCTGACTAGCCTTGCTGTTATTATGTGTTAAACAAACACAATCACGGCTACAGACTTTGACCGGATAGCAGACAAACGGTACATCCACGGAAGCCACGACAAAGTTCGGTGGAGCTTACAAGACTAGAAAAAACTTTGAATTCATCCTGCTCAACTTACTCCAAGATTCTGGACTTTGAATCTTCCACACCATACCAACCCTCGTGGTGCCCGATTGTAAAAGAAAGAAAAATTGAGTGTAAGAGAGCATTATTATTTTATATCGAGTAAACGGTCGAGCTTTGGTCCTGATTTACAAGATCGCAGATAACGTCCGGTAACTGATTCAGCCAGATGCAGCTTCCACCAGATCTTGCATCTTAGCAAGGGTATCAGCCGCAACGCACAAAATAAACTAGATTTAGATGTGCGCCTTGGCGCACGACCCCGTAAAATTCACATAACATTTTGTATCAAAGTAAGCAAAATCACGAACATAGTAGAAAACTCTTAGACAGTTAGGAGAAAAGGAAAATGTATTACAATAACACCCTATAAATGACAAGGTAAAAAGCACAATATACACTCAGATGGAGCACATACATTCGGTGGTATGTACATTCACGTGAAGGTATGAACTTAACAAAAACAACAAATACCTCTCTTTGATTGTTACACCGGATGAATACGGATGCTAGTTTGTAACAAATATACCTCATTTAATATTTTTGGTTTTATAAATAAAGTTTTCACTTGGTTCCTCAACTCGCGCTACTGCACAATCAACATCTTACTTCAGCTATACCATGATTGGAAGCAGTAATCAAAGACAAAACCATGATTCACCATGGAGCTTTAGCATTCATGTATAAATCTATTTAAGAATCCACATAGCAGGCTACATCAGTGTCCACCAAGTGTGTGTTTCGTTCCTGCAGAAAATAAATAAAGAAGAAGGTTAAAATGATAAATTTGAGGATCATAGGAACATACTTTATTTGTGGAATTTGGTCATCACTAAAAATAATCCAGATCTGAAATAATTGAAGGTGTCTCGAACTCAGTGTTTGTTTCATGCCTACAGAATAGAAACAAAAGGAAGAAGATTAAAATGATTAACTTGAGGATAGGAGGAACATACTTTATTTGAAATAGGGCATTGTTGAATTAACTTCTTGATTTTCTAATGCAGAGAAAACCAGGAAATAATTACTTCTCAAACAACTATAGCACAAAAATAACATTTCAGCCAAAATCTAATATTCATCTCTAAGCTCTTATTAAGTTGGTAGAAAATGCCATGCTTGTTCATTTAGGTGGAAAGAAATTAAGCATAATTTTTGTTTGAGCTCTAAATATGTTAAATTCTAACGTAATTCCTGAGATACTTGTTAGAGTTGCTTTCTGGCCGTTTGATCGAGCTTGCATCCAACAATGTAAATACCTTAGTTGTACCGCAAACAGACGGTTTGGATGCGTCCTAAGAGCGACTATCCTCCGGTCATGCTTGCATTAGTCGTTACTTTCAGATCAGCCAGTTCAAAAACATAATAGGAGGCATGCCAATTTTGAAAGTACAGTTGAGATGTTTGATCTGAAGGTTGTTGTGCATACCTATAAAGCTTGTAAGCTGTTATGCATACCTGTACATCAGAGAGCTGATGTCAATCAATCTTTGTACATAATAAACGGTATATTTCATTAAGTAATAAGCTTCATGCGGAAATAGTAGAACCATATTGAAAATCTTGCAAGGGGAGGTTAAAAAAATCTTCCAATTGTTGATCTGGTGAAAATAGTCTTTGAAGCAAACCTGCAATGGTAGAGTAAAAAAGAATTAGTTAATTCTTGCTAACATTAAAATAGTTTTTAAAGAAAATCTGCAATAGTAGAAGAGTGTGAATTAGTTATTTCTTTCCCGTGTCGCTAATATAAATCAGAAAAGAAGCCTTGAAAACCAGGACAGCTAAACATGATAATAGGAGGAATTAACAGATAACTCCAAATAATAGCTATTAAACTTGAAACTGAGAACTCACCTAAGATTCAGTTTTAATGGTTTTCTAAACCTTTTCCCTCAAGATACAATGATGAGTCCCCAGAACCAAACATGATGTAGCAATGCAAAGGCATTTTGTTTCCATCCTACGATATGTAACATGTATTCGTGAGACCTACTGGTAAACTTTTGGTTCTAATTTGCCAATTCCTATTGAACTTTTACCAGAAGCCAACCAATAAAGGCAATACTATGCGAATTGCTGATCTGGCTAGCGTAAATGGGTTCTTCAAAACACAGAAGCCAATATTTGTTTCTTGTTTAGAAGTCATCTAATAAAGACAGCACTATACAAACTGCTAATCTGGCTAGGCTAAATGGGTCCTTCAAGAAACAGAAGCAAAGATTGGTTTCTGGTTTAGCAAAAGAAATCTTGATGGTTTATGCACGTATCATGAATAAAGTTACTAAAAGGAAGTATACTTTGCTAGTCACTAAATACGAATATTCTCTCCGCCCAGGAGTTGTACAGAGAGATTGAGCAGTTTGCCATCGCTAAAGAAAAGTAGAAAATGATTGAAAGTAATAGTTCACTAATAAGCTCAGAGACACCAACTGTGGTAGAAATGACATCTACCTAAATCTTATGATGAAAATAACATCGATCAGTACAAGTAAATGCTGAAAGTATATAATGTGGATGTTTTCTTCTCAAACAAGGTATGATATCTTACAATAATTGCCAGGCAATTTCTGTTCGACATCGACTATGGGATTTCTGTGGGGGTCCAAGTAAGAATCCAGCCATCATCTTTTTAACTTGTTTGATACACATGGTACAATACAACATGGTGCAATTATTGTAAGATATTACATATTAACTCATAGATTTTGAAGTACAAACTTGTGGTTTCCTGGTATAATGCTGCTTCTATACTTTTAATTTTGCTTGTAAGCTCTGAAAAATTGCTATTTTCCCCTTGTGTCTGATCCTTTAGTACATGAAGCAGATCTTATCCCCCACCCGTCCCTTTTATTTGTTCATGTGTGCTGAGTTTCCTCCTCTGAAATTTGAAGTCTTTCTTGCTGGTTTTACAGTTTGACTTTTTAATAACTAAAAAGTAACTAAATATATTATGCCAAGTTGATGCAAACAATTTCTATAATACGCAATAGGATGCATTGCCCGCTGCAAATTCATATTCGACTTCCACATATTAGTTCTATCATTCTTCTCTACAGATTCTTCTAGTAATAAAAGCACTTTACTTTTCACGAACCAACAAAGGTAAAAAATATCATCCATGATCCACCAGACACTTAAATATTAAATATACCATCAAAGGTGAGTTTAAGTTCCAAAGGTATGAGAAATAAATATTTGACCCTACGTTGCCAATGCTGGCATGTCATTCACTTTGTCGAGAGTGCCATTCCTCAGCAAAACAAATAATCATATTTTATTTTATGAAGCACAAGCATTGTTGAGTAAATAAAACAACAAATATGAACCCTTTTTAACTCGAAACCACAAACATTAATGGGAAAAATAGCCTACTGCCATAGTATACATTTCAATACAGAAATAGAGTAGAGTAACTTATGCAGCACTATACTCTATGGATCTAATAAAGGAAAAGTATGAACTATGAAAGAAAAGGGGGAGGTGGTGAAGCATAGCCTCACCTACATGATTGTTGTGAAATTCAGTGTGGCCCTCTTGTGTAGGATCAAACATATGGCCAACGGAAGATATATATAATATGATAAAATTCTCAACTCGAAGGAAAAGATAAATCCAAATTTCTATAAATCCACCTGTAGACGCAATACCCGTAGTCAAAGGAGAGTTCTTGCATCATGTACATCCAAGTAAGAAATCCATACATGTGAAAAAAAAGTAAGCAATCTAGTTAGTTGGATGGACATTCATAAAATAATTAGAATGCATGGCAGTTTTAGTGGACCATAATCTAAAACAGAGTATATTTTTATTGTAAAAATAGTCCAAGCAATCATCTCTTAGCAGACCTTTAAGACGGTCTCCGTGGTTAAATAGAAAACAAAAAGGGGGATCTGTGAGCCTACCTATGAACATAAACGTAACCATATAGAAATCTTAGATGACAAAAATATCTCACTGTGACTTGTCATCAGCAAGGACAAAAGTCACAGGGTCCTGCTTCTATTGAGTCAAAATACCTTAATGAAGGATAACCAATACAGAAACTTTAGTAGAGACAATATGCGGGTTCAGCTAAATATTGATACCACATGTTCCCACTTCCCAGAAAGGGAGTAAACTCATCTAGCCAGTAGACCATGAAAACATTAGTTGTTACCAAGTATCAAACACCAAACCACATTATCGAATAAGAAAACCTTATGGGCATGCAATTCTCACTGATATTGAAGATAGTAGGACATGCATCATGTACCTGTCGAGAAACAGAGGAACCACAATAAATTCATATAAGATCACCAATTAATCCTATAACACAAGCAGGGCGAAATGCAGAAAAATAATATCGCAGTGTATGCAAAACATTAAAATAACATAAAATCCAGTATCTCGGTAAATACCACTGGTTTTAGAAAGGCGCACAGAAAATTTAAGGGAATGTTAAAATTCGCTTATTTACACACTGGTTTGACCACCAAAATAATTAGCTATAATTAGGATGCTCATGTACCAATCATTGTGTAGTGATAAATGATCTTTCAAATACAACTGATTCAGTTTGACATCTTTAGTAATAAATGATCTTCCAAATTTGTAGGAAATTACTGAGCACTTTCATAGAAGGTCAAAGACAACCAATTAGCAGAGCATAGTTTTAAGCCATGTTCTGACAATGCAAAGTCAACCCGAAGAACACCTATGCAACAGGGAACCTACAAAATGGTCAAAACCTGCAGAATATCAGAAGTTCGGAAATAAGTTAATTTAGAATGTTGTATTTCTGTCCAAGAAAAAAATGCACTCACAAAGGAGCATGAACATAAGAAAAGAGCCGAGCAATCGTGCTTTTATCCAGAATAAATAGTAGTAGTAGACAACAAAAAGTATGATGGGATATCAAAGAACTTATATTTAGCTAACAAAAAACAGAAGCCCACAAGGCTGCAGCACACTATGTTAAAGGACTAACATGCAACCGATCATGATTCCTATCACTCACGCACGAATATGAAAATGATTATAGAGGATGAAAAAATATTATTATAAAAAATCATTATCTGCGCGCTGTATTTGGTCGAACCTGGGCAGAGAATAAGGACTTTACCATGGTATGATGAACCAAAAACCGTGCACAACTTGAATCTCCACTTCTGCATCAATAAAATTCAAAACAGGTAATTATCAATATCCATTCACTTCAGTTATGCTTATCAAATTTGTAATTGGGACATGCAGTTACACATATTTGGTTTTTTGTAGAACAAGAACAATTGTTCAATCATACCATCTGAAGCTAGTAATAGTACCAATTCTAAACGAAATGATACACTAGTTGCATTAGCTTGATATAGAACCCAGTGGAGGTCAGCAAACAAATATAAAGCCCGTGACCATGTGAACAAAAGGTACATAGAGCATTTGGATTAATAAGCTATTGTCCTAAAAACTTCCCTTCAAATATGTAAACATGAACTTTGTTCCATATTATCCTTTTTAACAAGTAAAGCCATCTCGTAACAGTGATGGCACTAAGATAAAGTCGTTATTAAAAATATTTTAACTACATGTCTGTAGTATCTCCACCAGGCTCCTGTATAACTATGTGAGGATTTATGCAGTTATTATTTTATGACGACGCAACATCAAGTACTTCTAGGGAATGAAGAATCAAGGAAAATAAAACAAAAGGCAGCTAACAGGTGAAAAAGCATTCACATTCTTGGAAAAAATGCATGGAACTGAAAAGGTAAATCTAAAGCAAAGTAAAATAAAGAACTACATCCAAACAAATTATGCGATGATTCCTAGCGAAACTAACAGTCAATTTATGTGCGTAAGGAAAATGGTAAAATAGTACACTCTATGGTCATTCAAATGAACACAATAATGGTGAAGTAAACTCCGTACCAACACAAGTAGAAATTGTAGCCAGAAGACCAATCACTTTTGCATTCAAATCATCCTAAATTTAGTTTAATGATACATATTTGCTAAATTTAGAAAAGAATAACTCTGACAAAGAAAACAATAACCTCTTGGAGTGCTTCACAATACTCATATAGAGCAGAATGCCGAAGAGATGTTTTACAAATAATTTTGCATATCCAGCAGCCTCTTTCTCCGTTCCATTCATTCCGCTATGTCCCTCCTGCTGGCAACCATAGCCATGGGTTGAAATGTAAGAAAATAAGAACACACATGTACTTCTTCAAAAGAAATCCAAAGAAACTAAACGGGAAGGTTTAGGATTAATTTTGGCAAACCAATACAACTATCTTTCCAAAGAGGAAACATATCATTACAGCGAGAGAATACCAAATCAAGTATTCAACATAAGGTACCAAACCAATTCCACTATATAAGAAATATACATATGTAACATACAGTTCAAGCACGTAGTGATACAGAGCGACCTAAAAGGGAAATGCATGAACTAAATATAGCACAATCTTTTGCTAAAAAGATTAGATCCACTTCTTCTATTTATATCATAGGAAAGTAGAGGATGGAACTTGACTGCCTCATATATCCTTTATTCCTTTGGAGGAAAAAAGACACCCAAAGGCAAACTTAAGCACATATTTATTCAAAGCAGCCAATCAATGCATTAGATGCCATCCACAACTTCAATTGATTATCTCTTTAATTTCTTCCTATAAAGAAACGTAAGATAAAGAAAGAAATAGTGAAATTTAGGCATTTAAAATAGTGGCATACCAGATCTTGGTCTAATGTCCGCTGAGCTAGAACACACATGTACTTCTTCGAAGGAAATCTGCAGAAACAAAATGAGAAGTTTTGGGAATTAATGTTAGCAAACCGATACAATCAAGGATGTTTCACATCTGCCAAACAATAATTAAAAGAAGGGGATCCACACAAACAAAGAAAGAGAAGGAGAGAGGGGGGCTTGGCTGTTGGTGGATTGAGCTGCGGCTAAGCATGTCGTGCAGCAGCAGCGCCACCGGCGGATCGTGCTTCCGGCCGGTCCCCCACATCGGTCCGCCCGTTCCCTGTGTGCTCCTCCATGCCGGTCATGTCAACGTGAACGGGGAGAGGCAGGGACAGGGAACATGTAGGGGAGGAGCGTGGGTGGAGGAGCCCAAATCAGCACGCCGGTCGCCATCTTCCCCGCGTGCTCCTCCACGTCGTCGCCGGCGCAGATCGATCGCCCACGGCTGAAGCGCGTGGTCGGGAGAGGCGGCGCGGAGGAGAGCCCGAACGAGGAGAAGATGAGCACGGGAGGACGCAGTGCGGTGGGGCTGGCGCAGAGGAGGAGGCGGTTGCGCGGCGCCGCCGTCGTCCTCTTCCTCCTCTGCTCGTCCCCCGACGCGCTCGCCCGCCCAGCCGCCTTGCTCACCAGGCCCGCTCTCCGCCAGGGGTCCCGCGCAGCCGTCGGCCCGCTGCGTCGCCGTCGGCCACGCGCGCGGCGCCGCCGTGCTCCGGACGGACGGGCGGTGGCGGGGCGGGGGCGGGGGCGGGGCACGAGGCGGGGCGGGCGGGGCGGGTGCGGGGCGGGGCGCGATGCGGGGGCAGGGCGTGGGCGGCGGCTAGGGTTTTCTTCAACCCGGGGCTCACTTTTATACGAGCCGCGGTGAAATACCAAAAATACCCCTGCGGGGTGGAGATCCCCTGGCCGACGCCAATGCGCACCGACGTAGATCCCAGCCACGGTCGCTGACGTGCGGGGCCGGCAAAGGTGGGGCCCACATGGCAGCCGGAGGCGGGTAACAATTGGCCGTTGCATGGATTTATCTAGCAGACTCTGAGCCAAGAATGAACGGCCCAGATTACCTGATGAGAAGATCCGACGGCTCAGAAGCTAGAATCGCTGTGAGAGCCCCATGGGGGTGCAACAATCATACCTTTAGATAGCAAGGGGAGCAGGCGATGAGCCACCATGTTGCCCTCTCTTCTCGTCTGATTTAGACGATGGTCGTCTAGGTTTCTTTGAGCATGTCTAGCGGGCCTCTTAAAATGCTGGTATCCCGTATTATTTCGGTGGAATAGGAGGTGAGGGCGAAATAGGCCGTCTAGCGTATTTGGGTCGGCCCGTATCGGCAAAATACGGGGCCCGTCAAACCCATCCCGCTGCCCCCTACAAATAGAGGGTGAACGTGCAAGTGGGGGTCCAACCCCTCACTCGCAACCCTAGCCCCGCCGTGCGCCGCCGCCAGCCATAACCACTCCGGCGAGCAATTCCCACGCGCACGCCGCCGCATTGGCACCGCCGACAGCCATGAGCGCACGGCGTAGGAGCAGCCTCTCGCCTGCCGCCGGACCGAAGCCGGCCACGGTGGAGGAGGCGTGGCATCTCCACTGCAAATTCTCCGCCACCGGGAGTCGGCGTGCGGCGTGCAAGTACGTCGGCTCCGAGTGGATGCCGCCGACGCTCCGGGACTTCGCGGAGGGCGCCGCTACCACAAGGTCGACGCGCCATCGAAGCCGATGAGAGGCGGCGATTTCGAGAAGTGGCAGCGCGCGTGGGAGCAGGAGCGCGCGTGGAAGACCGCATGGGAGGGGAGCTCCAGCGGCGAAGCGCCGCGAGCCGGCGACGAGGAAGAGGAGGCGGAGGAGGGGGAGGACCCCCTCTTCTTGGAGGCGGTGGCTGCGTCCAAGAAGGAGGCCGCCGACAAGGCTCGGGCGGACGTCAAGGAGCTGATGGCTCGGGAGGCCGCCGCCGCCACCACTCCGATCATCATCCTCGACGACTAGGCGCATCCCTAGCATTGTAGAAGTCGCGATCCAGTAGGATCGCGTAATTTTGTATATCCTTATTTATGATCAATGTGAAGAACTATCTATGAATTCTCCCGTGTTTTGTATTTTTTAAATCTGTTCGACGGAATGGTTCATGCGTAGCAATTTTTTTTGATACAGAGCCTTGTATTTGCTCGATACGTGGCGAGCAAATACAGGGTATGTTACTTCGCATAGTCGTAAGTAGCACATTATTTCGATCTATCAAGATCGACAGACCGAAGAGAAGAAACCACAACAGCGCGGTTAATCTCCAAAATGACTCTCGTGTGCGCTAGACTGTTGGCTAGACTAGCATAAACCACAACCCGAACTCTTTATTATTCATTTTACTTTGTGATAATCTTTGTGTTTGAAGTTATATATCTTGCTATCAAATAGTTGTTAGTCTTGTTTAACATAAGTTGTTGGTGAACATAGGTGAATCCTAGTTATATAGGTATTGTGCTTGACAAAGTAAATGTTAGTTTTATTCCGCATTTGTCCAATCCATAATCGTAAGAGTTTTAACCCATCTATTCACTCCCTCTAGGCAGCATCCGTGTCC
>NC_061510.1:37039385-37055624 GCF_022539505.1 Lolium rigidum
GAGAAACTTGTAACCATGTTGAGATCAATGAAGCTAGCGATCTAGTAAAGAGTTCTTCCTCTTGTCTCTCTTCTTGCATACCGGCCTTTGGTTGTGTTCTTGAGGAAAGCATCCGGAAGTTCTTCCCATCTAATCGCAAACCCTCCCCCGAATCCTCATACGTCCATTCGGCCCCAACTTAAGCCATCCTATGGCATCTGCTCGTTCACCACGACGACAACGGTGCCCCTGATCGAGCTTCCAAACGTTCTTTCATGTAGCTCAACAACTGCTTCGAGGTGATGGAAATCACGAAGAGGAACACGCCGTCAGCCACGAGGCGGGCCCGTGATAGGCCCCGAGCTTTACACATATTGACGATGGTCGGGGCACGCTCATCTTCTATACATTCATTGTCCACCAGTTGCTTCCTAGCAAGCCTCCACGATGTGCTTGCAGCGTCAGGCCTGCTGCTGCCCAAGATGGTGATCGGGCCATGGCCATGAACAACAACATCAATAGGTGCAGCCTACACGAAACCGCCCTTCCCACCATGCGCCTTCGTCAACTCATAGTGGCTCTCCATGCCTTGGTAGGTGTCAAAGGGAATTGAGGGAAACAATAAAATGTTTTGGTGGAAGACAACGCCATGGCTCTTGAAATTTATAGTGCATCTGCCGGGAATAGGGGGGGAGGAGGACTAAATTGGTATAGTCACGAAGGCCATTACCATGTGCGCCATCGCCGGCAGTGTCTAGCTTTTTTTTTTTGAACAAGGGTAGGATGCTGAGCACCCTAATTTTCATTACTCATAGACATTGTACAGATACAAATATTGTTCCTGCTGGTAGCAACCTGCTGATCGCTATAGAAACAGGACACGAGGATGATGTATGAGTAGAATTGTTGCAAGAGCAAAGAGGCGCAACTCTGGCTAGAGTTTTTGCCTGTTGTGCACACTTGTGAGCAAGTACATTCAGAGATCTTTTTATGTGAAAAATCCTTGGACGAAGCAGCTGCAGTGATTCCTGAAATTGCACAGCATGTCTTCTAATTTCCCACAAGATACTTGGATCAGCACCTCCATGCGCGCTTTTGCTAAACCCAGGTTATCAGTGAAGAAGTAAGGGTCCTGCAAAAGAAGCGAAGAAGCAATGTTGGCTGCAATGAGTAGCCCTTCCGCCTCCGCCTCAATTGGCGTAGAAACTGGAGATGTCTTGGCTGAAATAAAAACATCAATTATGTGTTGGCCCTACTTCCAGGTGATGTGTATTCCAACTCCTGCTTTAGAGGATTGTCCATTTGGTCGCTTCTTTCAGGCTGCATCAACAAATTGAACACTTCTAGCCGTTGGCTGAGATAGTGAATCACCATGATTCCTCGGAGCAATCTGCTCCGGAGAAACATCATTCCCCACATCTTCATCCTGAGCCATATGCAAACATGCTTAAAAGCCGTGGGCCCGATACAAAATAAATAAAAAGGCCATTTCTTGATGCCCAAGAGGTATTAATAAAAGTGTTTGTTGTTATATCTTAGTGTTAATGATAAATGTTTACATCTCATGTTATAATTGTATTAACCGGAAACATTAATACTTGTGTGTTTTGTAAATATAAAGGAGTCCCTAGTAAGCCTCTTGTTAAACTAGCTTGTTGATTAATAGATGATCATGGTTTCCTGATCATGAATATTTGATGTTATTAATAACAAGATCATATCATTAGGTGAATGATATGATGGACATACACCCATAGTAAGCGTAGGATATGATCAAGTCATTAAAATCGTTGTGCTTCAAGGTTTAAGATACAAGTAACTTAACCCTTCGACCATGAGATCATGTTAATCGCCTACACCGAATGGATGCTTTGATGACACCAAACACTACTTCATAAATGGATTGTTTTAAAGGTGGAATGAATTGTTCGGAAAGTATAGGTTGAAGCGTGTGGATCAATAGTGTGATTTGTCCATCCAAATGACGGATAGATATACTCTGGACTCTCTCGGTGGAATGTCATCCAATTAGCTTGCAAGCATGTGACTGGCTCACAAGGGATGTCATATCACGATACGAGTAAAGAGTACTTATCGGTAACAAGGTTGAACTAGGTACGGAGATACCGACGATCAAATTTCGGTAAGTAAAATATCGCGAGGCAAATGGAATCGGTATCGTATGTAAATGGTTCATTCGATCATGAAGTCATCGTATGTGGGAGCCATTATATATCTCCAGGTCACGCTATTGGTTATTGATTGGAGAAGTGTCTCGATCATGTCTGCATAGTTCACGAACCGTAGGGTGACACACTTAAGGTTCGATGTTGTTTTAAGTAGATATGAAATATGGAATGGAGTTCGAATACTGTTCAGAGTCTCGGATGGGATCCAGGACATCAGGTTCCGGAATGGTTCGAACACTACTAGATATCCCCTTTTAGCCGAGGGTCCATTTACCGTCGGATATTTTAGTTGACCCTCGGATACACTTGTATCCGACAGTACACCGTCGGCCATCTCCCGTCGGCTATGCTCGGTCGGCCATTACCCTAGTAGCCGACGGTACGGTCGGCTAATATCTTTTCCCACGGTAATAATCCGACGATGAGCTGTCGAGTATGTTCTGGTCAATAGCCGATAGTTTCCCATCGGGTATAATTTATCTGAGGGTTATTTCCTCCCGTCGATTTTCGTAATACTGGACTGTGCAGTTTTCCCGTCGTAGTTAATTTAACCAAGTGTACCAACAAACTGTAGGTTATTATGATTACTGACTATGTCTATTTCGAAATTTCCGACCATGTAGATTAGGCCCATTTTGTTTTCCCATTCACTCTTTTTTTTTTCCGTTCCTGCTGTTATATTTCAGCTATGTTGCCTGCAATTTATAAATCTCTGTTGTTGTATTTATATTTTTATTTATTACACTTCGTGTCACCCAAAATTTCGTACACATTGGAGAATACAAAACATTGATATAAAGAGCCAAATAAATTCAACGTCCAGAGATTTCACAAGATGCAATTAACGATTGCAAAAAATATGTGATCACAATTACAAGATCTAGCGTCCAGTGTCTTAGAAGCAACCTTTGACTGGATCTGGCGCACGTAGCGCCCTTGGCGGACTGATACGGTAGCAGCTAAGATAGTTGGGGGTGGAGTGACGTCTAGGCTCGTGCCAGCGGAGGAATAAACTCCGGGTCCGACGCCTCCAAGAGACACAGGTGCCCTCGTCAGATCACACTCGTCGCTGTCGATCACCGCATCCTTACAAAGAAACGGAAACAGAGATACTGAGACATGAACAGAGAGAGACGGGGAGAAGAACTACCAACTAAATCTGCTTTTATTTGTTATCAGGAACCCACACCTACCAAGGCTTTGATCCTGTTGTCGTGGCCGCTGCACACCATGGGTATTGGCTCCAATTACTGAAATCTGCCCTAATTTAGAAAACCATACAACAATTGATTAGTAGATGGAAAAGATGAATATGAGATTTGTAGGTAGACCAAGATGAGAGGCCGATTGATTAGCAGTTGAAAAAGATAGCATGTGCCAGACACATCCACCGTCGATCTGATCTTGCAGCACCATGAAAAGAACAGACTTAGAGGAGACAAACCACAAACGAAGAATTAGGGCTCCTTTGATTCAAAGGATTTGCATAGGAATTGTGTAGGATTTGGTTCCTATGGGAAAATTTCCTATACATGTTATTTGATTCATAGGAACATATCCTATAGGAAAAATTCCCATAGGAATCTTGTAGTGTAATTCCTATAGGAAAAAACATTAGACTTCATACCTCACTGGAAAAATTCGCTTTGCTACAATCAAACAAACTTCATCTTCCTATAGGATTGAAGTAGTCATGCCATTCCAATCCTATACCTTTCATATTCCTATGTTTTTTCTATCCTTTAAATCAAAGGAGCCCTTAGTAGAGACGAGCTACCTGGCTGGAGGATTTGGAGACTCGGCGTGCTCCGGCCTCCTTATGCTAATAGGCAGCGGGTCCGTCCTTTGTCCAGTGGGCACACCACCGGACGGTCCATCCCGTCATTGTCCTGAACGCGCCTCTGGTTTGGCTTCTCGCCCGAATCAAACGGGGGTTGTGCGCCGCCGACCTCGACCATGAGACGCCGGCGTTACGGCACATGTTGGACGAGCTCATCTGCAGCATCGACGGACGCTCGCCTCATGACCCTGGGCTCGGGCAACTTGTGGGTCGCGAGGTTGGTCGAGGACATGATCTGGAGGTCGCACGAGGAAGACAAATGGGAGGGATCGTGATTCGTGAGTAGTGGAGGTGAAGACTGGGGACATGATCTGTGCACGCGGTTTATTTTTCACCGACGCGTCCAAATCTCCCGCGTCGTGGGAATTATTTCAACCATTTGCGCGCGGGCGTAGCTAGGTTCGTTACCAAAAAAAATCAATGTAAAGTTATTGGTTAATCAATAAAGTGTTGAATTCTCAAAAAAAATCAAATCATTTATCTACAATATGAGATAAATTAAACAACAAACTAAATAAATACTACGAATTTACAAGATTATACACCTGAGCTTTGAGCCTGGGCAGGGTGTGTAATTTTAATGGCACTTTGCAGAAATTATAGGAACAGTGGCTGGTTGGCTATCACCTATAAACTGCCTCCTATTTACCTTAAATTGAAGGTATTCCTAACTATTTACGGGACATAACTCAATTTTAACTATATATGCATAGAAAAGACCCCTAAATGCAACGAAAATAAATATTTGAGTACTCATGTATATTTGTAGCTCATACCTAGACAAGGATGTCAAGCATATTCTAAATTTTGATGCCAACAATATTGAAAAATTAATGGACATAAAATAAGACTCCTTTATATGTTGCAAATCTTATTTACTTATATCATTAACCTATGGTTTAACATGTCGATCGACTCCATGATTAGACAAGTATTATTAGCCTTTTGATGTCCTCACTATAACCGACGGTAACATTTGTAGCCTCGGCCATTACCAAGAATAGACGAGAGTTATCGTTTTGACCGTCGGCCATTACACGACATAGCCGAGAGTGGCAACATGGCTGTCGGATATTAGTATAAACCGTCGGCCATTGATTAGATAGCCGAGCGTTGGTAACATCCCCTCGTGCAATTGAATATAACGTCGGTTATTTGAAGTCATACCCGAGAGTTTGCTGATAACCGTCGGCTTTAAAGCTACTGTCGGTTATTATCATATTAGCCGACAGGCCGTCGGCTATTAAGTTTCACCGTCAGAAATTTGGGGATTTCTAGTAGTGGGAGAATAAGATTCGTATATGAGAAGTCACATTCCAAGTTTGGAGTGGTCCGGTGAATTTATGGAAGGTTGTAGAAGATTCTAGAATCATCCGGAATAAATCACTATGGAACAGTAGCTGACAAGGTATTAACTTGTCAATGCCTACGGATTGTAGACTAGGGTTTAGTTGGATGTAGAGGGCAAGTAGATCTCGAAGGTTTCAGCCGAAAAGTACTCGACGAATATAAAACTAGGATTGTGTTGACAGTAAATTCGATCCTTTCTTTGTCCCTCGACTCCCCCTTATATAGGAGGTGGAGCCGAGGGTTTCGTAATACACAAGTTTACAGAGTCCGGGAGGGTTTCTGACCCATCCCGCAAGATTACAAGTATCGTTTCCTAATACAACTCTAGCTTTCCTTAATAGCATCTTGGGCTTCCGAATCTTCTTATTCTTTGGGTCGTGTGCCTTTAGTAAACCCCGGGTACCATCTTCGGCAGACCCATTGGGGATGCCTATGTCAGTAGCCCCCCGAGATTTTGCTTGAATCGCAGAGTCATGGAAAATCTCCAACTTTAATCATTCAACATATCTGCTGAATTCATCACATATCTTTAGATACGCAATTCTATATTGTACAGGGATAATGGTAGTTGGGGCTAGTTCATCTGACGGATCAGGTACTAGTTAACTGCTCTAGTGGCAATCCGCAAAAACCTACTTCAAGATCACGTCCCCGGACATGATCTCGGGATACCGATGTAAACTTCGACGGGCGCCGCTTAAGGTCTTACCATTCCGTCGAGTCCCGGTCATATTTTATCGGGTACCTAACGCGTCCGTTAGGATTTTTCTTCGTATCCGTTGATACGGAAAAAAGTAGCAAACCGACGTCGGAGACGGCGCTACGCCGCACGTAACGGATCCGGGGTCTTACCTTCGCAATGTTTTGCGGCATTCGGAGATTATTCGCTACTTTGGCGCTCTGAGAATATATTATCGAGTGCTTTTTCGGCTGCTGGAATAGCACATTTTATCGAGTCAATGTATGACTTATTTTGCCTTCCCGATGGGAGTATATGTAGAGTTATTTGTATAACTCGAAATATGCTCACTTTTTCTTTTTTCTTCTTTCTTTCTTTCTCTCTTTTTCTTTACAATTTCATCGGGAGCGTGCCCGATGGGAGTAGCCCCCGAGGCTACAACCAAGAACTTGTGCTTGGTTGTAGGCTCAACACTTTATTGCCTCATGTCAATGTATTTTCATTCTGTCTCGAACTTTTTATATTTATCGGGTGCGCGACCAGCGCTCCCGATGGGAGTAGCCCCCGAGGCTATGAGCAAATGCTTGCATTTGGTCATAGGCTCTCGACATTTCTATTTTGTCATACTCGAATTTTTCTTTTTTCCAAAGTAGCCCCCGAGCATTTGGGCAAAAACTTGTATTTGTTCAAAAGCTCTCGAAACAATCTTCTGCTGCCGCCATTCTTACAAACCTTCGTATCCGAGATTTTCTCTTGCCCAGGTGACATCATTGCTGACGATAGCCACGATCACTATATCAGGAAAACGCGAGATCTTCTCCCCCTCTGTCTTGTGGGCCCAAATTTCGTACCAGTTTAACACGTCGTGCAAGTGGGGGACACACGTCCTCCGCTTTTCCTCGCGCACGTACTGTAGCTGCTGTACTTTCTTGTCTATATGAAATTACTTTTTACCCCTTGTCCACGTGTACACCATCTGTCCCGCAATCTTTCGATCCAACGGCGCGACGGTTCACCGCACCTCTATATAAAGGTATCGTCTTCCTCCTCTAATCCTTTCGCTCACGCCGCACCTCTGCTTCTCCGCTGCAAGATCCTCCATTGCTCTCCTTGCTTCAAGCGCTCATCCATACTCTCACCCTTTGCCACCAAGCTCATTGATGCCGCCTCGCATCCGTTTGACTAGGCACATCACTCCGGAGTCGAAGATAGCCGCCGAAGATCTGAAGTGGGAGAGATCCAAGATCTCCAATCAAGATATGAACCTGCTAAAGAAGCTGGGGTTCACCAAGAAGGAGAACACGCTGCGCTTCCCCTCCGAGGAAAGCTACCCATCACCTCCAATGGAGTATCGGGTCAGTTTTGTTGACCATCTCATCCGCGGTCTTTCTCCCCCCATCCACGAGTTTCTCCGTGGTCTTCTTTTTGTTTATGGGCTTCAGCTACATCAGCTGACGCCCAATTCCATTCTCCACGTGTCGATTTTTATCACACTGTGTGAGTGCTTCCTCGGAGTCCATCCTAATTGGGCTTTGTGGAAGCGCATTTTCTGCATCCGCCGTAATGGCGCCCACGGCGTCGCCTATAACATCGGCGGCGTCGTTATCTGTGTTCGTCCTGATGTCGAATACTTCGACGTCAAATTCCCCGATTCTGTCCAAGGGTGGCGCAAGATATGGCTCTATATACATGAGGAGAGCTCTGATTCAGTGGAGTACAACATTGCTCCTTTTGACGGAAAAAACAAGATTCTTCGCCGCTGATCCTGGGATGCTGAAGCTACCGAAGAAGAGAAATCGGCGACAGAGGCGCTGATGACTCGCATCCGTGAGCTCCAGAACACCCACGGCAAGGAATTGTCGGGTATCCAGATCACAGCGTACTTCCTTAGGATTAGAGTGCAGCCTCTGCAAGCTCGCAAAAATCACCTTTGGATGTATGCTGGTAATGAAGATGTCGAGAGAATTTCCAAGGACCTTCCTGTGAAGGACTTGGAGAAATTGATCCAAAGGATGTCAAAGCTAAGCAAGAAGGACAGCATTCCAACTTCTTGCCGTATTGCGCCATATAGTGGCGCCAATCCCCTTCCCGAGGTAATTTGTCTGTTTGGTTGCTATATTGTCTCCTTAAGTTTTATTATTTGTCGACTACTGTCTTGCTAGTCTTTTGCATAACTTCCTTCTCTCTTTTTTATCGACACTCTTTCTTTTTCTCAGAACCATCCCTCTCTCACTTCTCTTCCTCCTCTTCCTGAGGGTGGAGAAGTTGAAGACCGTACCGTTGTCGATGATGACAACCAAGGCACCTCGCGCCACGACAGGTGAAGTCGCGGGTTCCCACAGATCCGCGGCTTCTTCTGAAAAAGATGCTGAGTCTGAAGCCAGTGCTTCGACACACTCCCTTCCTCCTGTTTCTCCAAGGAACAAGAGGAAAAGGAGTGAAGTCAAAGATTCCGGCACCTCCCAAGCCGAAGAAACTGATCCTTCAGATGGGAAGGCAGCTTTCAATCAATACACCGATGCCCTCGTCAGCTCGTAAGTTACTCCTTACTCCTTACTTTTTTGCTCTTTGACGTTTTTTATCTTTTTTTTCTTCTTATACTGTCGCCATTTTTATTGTAGTGGTGACGAGGAAGAAGAACAACCTATTGATGCGGCTGCTCGAACGAGTACGTCGCGTACTTTAGTTGTGTCCGAAGCTCAGCATGATGGGGATGAAACTTCGCCTCCTCAGCAAAACGTCGAGCATTCGACTCCACCTGCAAGCCCCCGTGCCCCTTCACCAAAGAGGGCAAGGGTCGAGCCATCCAAGGAACCTATCATGTTCCCTGGTAGCTCTTCGACACCTTCATTAGATGACGTAAGTGTTTCAGTCTTCTCTCTTTTGTTCATGTTCCGAGCCTTTCAGTATTTTCATCTCTCCTTTGTTTCTTGCGATATGTTGTCGAGTCTAGACTGGCTATATTGACTTCTTTTTCTTTTGGTCCTCTCTTCAGCCTTTAATGAAGGAATTTATCCGTCTCGGTACCTGATACGTCTCCAACGTACCTATAATTTCTGATGTTCCATGCTTGTTTTATGATAATACTTACATGTTTTGCTTGCACTTTATAATGTTTTTATGCATTTTCCGGAACTAACCTATTAACAAGATGCCGAAGTGCCGGTTCTCGTTTCTGCTCGTTTTTGGTTCCGGAAAGGCTGTTCGGGCAATATTCTCGGAATTCGACGAAACGAAGACCAAACATCATAATTCACCGAGACGGACCAGGACACCGAAGGGGAGTCGGAGGGAGGCACTGGGGCCCCCACACCATAGGGCCGCGCGGGCCAGCCCCTGGCCGCGCCGGCCTATGGGGAGGGCACCCTGTTGCCCCTCCTGCGCCGCCTCTTCGCCTATTTAAGCCCTTTCGACCTAAAAACGCAAGACCAATTGACGAAACTCCAGAAAGACTCCAGGGGCGCCGCCACCATCGCGAAACTCCAATTCGGGGGACAGCTGTTCCGGCACCCTGCCGGGACGGGGAAGTGCCCCCGGAAGCCATCTCCATCGACGCCACCGCCTCCATCATGCTCCGTGAGTAGTTCCCCCATGGACTACGGGTTCTAGCTGTAGCTAGTTGGTATTCTCTCCCCTATGTACTTCAATACAATGATCTCATGAGCTGCCTTACATGATTGAGATTCATCGATGTAATCGGTGTTGTGTTTGTTGGGATCCGATGGATTGTTACGTTATGATTGTCTATCTATAAAGTTTGTGAAGTTATTGTTGCTTGCAATCTTGTTATGTTTAATGCTTGTCACTAGGGCCCGAGTGGCATGATCTTAGATTTAAGCTCTATACTTATTGCTTAGATTGTATCTACAAGTTGTATGCACATGTCTATGTCCGGAACCAAAGGCCCCAAAGTGACGGAAATTGGGACAAGCTGGAGGGAAAGGCTTAGATATGAGGATCACATGTTTTCACGGAGTGTTAATGCTTTGCTCCGGTGCTCTATTAAAAGGAGTACCTTAATATCCGAGTAGATTCCCTAGAGGCCCAGCTGCCACCTGGCTGGTAGGACAAAAGATGTTGTACAAGTTTCTCATTGCGAGCACGTATGACTATATATGGGAAACATGCCTACATTATTAATAGACTTGATGTTCTGTCTTAATGCTATTTCAATCCTATCAATTGCCCAACTGTAATTTGTTCACCCAACACTGGTTATTGGAGAGTTGCCACTAGTGTAGATAGCTGGGAACCCCGGTCCATCTCTTATGATCATATACTCGTTCTACATGACATTGGAAGTAGTATCAACTATTTTCTGGTGCCATTGCTCTCATATTACTGCTACTCTGCTCGTGTTACTGTTACTACTCTGCTCTCATATTACTTCTGCTTTCACATCACCCCTGTTACTAGTGCTTTTCCGAGTGCGACTGAATTGACAACTCAGTTGTTAAGGCTTATAAGTATTCTTTACCTCCCCTTGTGTCGAATCAATAAATTTGGGTTTTACTTCCCTCGAAGACTGTTGCGATCCCCTATACTTGTGGGTTATCAGTACCCAATTCGTCGGGTTTCGTGATCATACCAAAAAGCTGGAAGGTACTATCTTCATCCGCCTCCTTTGTTGCATGTACTCCACTATTTTTGTCATAATCATTTGATTGTCGCTTATTTTGCCAGGAGAGCTTGCGGAAGCCAATAAGCGTGCTAACGCTCTTGCTACCAAGTTGGAGCAGAGCGAAAAGACCCGTAAGAAAGCTGAAGCCGATGCTGCCGCCGTCGAAGATCTTCGAAAAAGACTTCATGATGCGGAAACTACTTTGAGCGAGAATATAGAACAACAATCTGCTCGAGAAACAGAGATCCTCACTCGCCTGGAGTCGCAGAGTTGACGTTTTGTTAGTAAGTGCTTTGATCCCTGCTGTTTTTCTCGGGTTACTTCATATTTTCCGAGCATGTTATTTACGAGCTACCCTTTGTTTGTCTTCAGGGAGAACTCATCAAGACTATGAAGTGGATGGTCCTGAAGGCGACGAGCTTCTCGACGCACTGACTCTTCTTGAAATTCATGGGGATGAAGCACGCGAAGGCCTTGCTGACGCTGAGGCAGGTCTGTGATGTCTACGGGTGCTTCTATTCTTGTAGACAGTGTTGGGCCTCCAAGAGCAGAGGTTTGTAGAACAGCAGCAAGTTTCCCTTAAGTGGATCACCCAAGATTTATCGAACTCGGGGAGGAAGAGGTCAAAGATATCCCTCTCAAGCAACCCTGCAACCACAAAGCAAGAAGTCTCTTGTGTCCCCAACACACCTAATAGGTGCACTAGTTCGGCGAAGAGATAGTGAAATACAGGTGGTATGAATAAGTATGAGCAGTAGTAACGGCGCCAGAAAAGTGCTTGTTGGCGTGCAGTTGATGGTAGTAATATTGCAGGAAGTAAACATGTAACAGAACAGTAAACAAGCAGCGATAGCGATATTTAGGAACAAGGCCTAGGGATCATACTTTCACTAGTGGACACTCTCAACATTGATCACATAACAGAATAAATAAATAGATGCTAGACTCTACACCCTCTTGTTGGATGATGAACACCACTAACTGTGTAGGATTACACGAACCCTCAATGCCGGAGTTAACAAGCTCCACAATATTCAATGTTCATATTTAAGTAACCTTAGAGTGCATGACAGATCAACATAACCAAACCAAGTACTAACATAGCATGCACACTATCACCTTCACACTACGAAAGGAGGCATAGATCACATCAATACCATCATAGCAATAGTTAACTTCATAATCTACAAGAGATCACAATCATAGCCTACGCCAAGTACTACACGATGCACACACTTGTCACCATTACACCGTGCGGGAGGAATAAACTACTTTAATAACATCACTAGAGTAGCACGCAGATATATTGTGATACAAAACACATTGCAATCATAAAGAGATATAAATAAGCACTTCACTATGCCATTCATAACGCGAATAAGTATTCTGTGAAATATAGCCTAAGAGACCCACACGGTGCACACACTCGTCACCTTTACACACGTGGGACAAGGAGTCTCCAGGAGATCACATAAGTAAAATCCACTTGACTAGCATAATGACATCTAGATTACAAGCATCATCATATGAATCTCAATCATGTAAGGCAGCTCATGAGATTATTGTATTGAAGTACATAGGAGAGAGATGAACCACATAGCTACCGGTACAGCCCCGAGCCTCGATGGAGAACTACTCCCTCCTCATGGGAGACAACAGCGTTGGTGAAGATGGCGGTGGTGTTGATGGAGAAGCCTTCCGGGGGCACTTCCCCGTCCCGGCGGCGTGCCGGAACAGAGACTCCTGTCCCCCAGATCTTGGCTTCGCGATGGCGGCTCTGGAAGGTTTTCTCTGGTTTCGTCCAACGTGGTCGAGGTTTTAGGTCAGGGATGACTAAATAGGCGAAGAGGCGGAGTCGGAGGGGCCACAGGGGACCCACACACTAGGGGGGCGCGCCCCCCCTGGGCCGCGCCGCCCTGTGGGGTGGGGCCCCCTGGCTCCCCTCTGGCCTTTCTCCGGTGCTCTGGAAGCTTCCGGGAATTATAAGATCTTCGGTGTTGATTTCGTCCGATTTCGAAAATATTTCCTTACTAGGATTTACGAAACCAAAAACAGCAGAAAACGACAAGCGGCCTTTCGGCATCTCGTCAATAGGTTAGTTCCGGAAAACGCATAAATATGACATAAAGTATGCATAAAACATGTAGATATCATCAATAATGTGGCATGGAACATAAGAAATTATCGATACGTCGGAGACGTATCGGCATCCCCAAGCTTAGTTCTCGCTCGTCCCGAGCGAGTAAACGATAACAAAGATAATTTCCGGAGTGACATGCCATCATAACCTTGATCATACTATTGTAAGCATATGTAATGAATGCAGCAATCAAAACAATGGTAATGACATGAGTAAACAAATGAATCATAAAGCAAAGACTTTTCATGAATAGTACTTTCAAGACAAGCATCAATAAGTCTTGCATAAGAGTTAACTCATAAAGCAATAAATCAAAGTAAAGGTATTGAAGCAACACAAAGGAAGATTAAGTTTCAGCGGTTGCTTTCAACTTATAACATGTATATCTCATGGATAGTTGTCAATGCAAAGTAATATAACAAGTGCAATATGCAAGTATGTAGGAATCAATGCACGGTTCACACAAGTGTTTGCTTCTTGAGATGGAGAGAAATAGGTGAACTGACTCAACATAAAAGGTAAAAGAATGGCCCTTCGCAGAGGAAGCATTGATTGCTATATTTGTGCTAGAGCTTTGGTTTTGAAAACAAGAAACAATTTTGTCAACGGTAGTAATAAAGCATATGTATCATGTAAATTATATCTTACAAGTTGCAAGCCTCATGCATAGTATACTAATAGTGCCCGCACCTTGTCCTAATTAGCTTGGATTACCGGGATTGTCATCGCAATACACATGTTTTAACCAAGTGTCACAAAGGGGTACCTCTATGCCGCCTGTACAAAGGTCTAAGGAGAAAGCTCGCATTTGGATTTCTCGCTTTTGATTATTCTCAACTTAGACATCCATACCGGGACAACATAGACAACAGATAATGGACTCCTCTTTAATGCATAAGCATGTAGCAACAATTAATGTTCTCATATGAGATTGAGGATATATGTCCAAAACTGAAACTTCCACCATGATTCATGGCTTTAGTTAGCAACCCAATGTTCTTCTCTAACAGTATGCATGCTCTAACCATTAAATGAGTGGTAAATCTCCCTTACTTCAGACAAGACGGACATGCATAGCAACTCACATGATATTCAACAAAGAGTAGTTGATGGCGTCCCCAGGAACATGGTTATCGCACAACAAGCAACTTAATAAGAGATAAAGTGCATAAGTACATATTCAATACCACAATAGTTTTTAAGGCTATTTTGTCCCATGAGCTATATATTGCAAAGGCGAATGATGGAAATTTAAAGGTAGCACTCAAGCAATTTACTTTGGAATGGCGGAGAAATACCATGTAGTAGGTAGGTATGGTGGACACAAATGGCATAGTGGTTGGCTCAAGGATTTTGGATGCATGAGAAGTATTCCCTCTCGATACAAGGTTTAGGCTAGCAAGGTTATTTGAAACAAACACAAGGATGAACCGGTGCAGCAAAACTCACATAAAATACATATTGTAAACATTATAAGACTCTACACCGTCTTCCTTGTTGTTCAAAACTCAATACTAGAAATTATCTAGACTTTAGAGAGACCAAATATGCAAACCAAATTTTAGCAAGCTCTATGTATTTCTTCATTAATGGGTTCAAAGTATATGATGCAAGAGATTAAACATGAGCACAACAATTGCCAAGTATCAAATTATTCAAGACATTTTAGAATTACTACATGTAGCATTTCCCGATTCCAACCATATAACAATCTAACGAAGAAGATTCAACCTTCGCCATGAATACTATGAGTAAAGCCTTAAGGACATATTTGTCCATATGCAACAGCGGAGCGTGTCTCTCTCCCACACAATGAATGCTAGGATCCATTTTATTCAAACAAAAACAAAAACAAAAACAAAAACAAACCGACGCTCCAAGCAAAGCACATAAAATGTGATGGAATAAAAATATAGTTTCAGGTGAGGAACCTGATAATGTTATCGATGAAGAAGGGGATGCCCAAGGCATCCCCAAGCTTAGACGCTTGAGTCTTCTTAAAATATGCAGGGGTGAACCACCGGGGCATCCCCAAGCTTAGAGCTTTCACTCTCCTTGATCGTATTGCATCATTTCCCTCTCTTGATCCTTGAAAACTTCCTCCACACCAAACTCAAAACAACTCATTAGAGGGTTAGTGCACAATAAAAATTTACATGTTCAGAGGTGACATAATCATTCTTAACACTTCTGGACATTGCACAAAGCTACTGGACATTAATGGAACAAAGAAATTCATCCAACATAGCAAAAGAGGCAATACGAAATAAAAGGCAGAATCTGTCAAAACAGAACAGTTCGTAAACACGAATTTTAAAGTGGCACCAGACTTGCTCAGATGAAAATTCCCAAATTGAATGAAAGTTGCGTACATATCTGAGGATCACGCACGTAAATTGGCAGATTTTTCTGAGTTACCTACAGAGAATTCTGCCCAGATTCGTGACAGACAGAAAATTTGTTTCTGCGCAGTAATCCAAATCTAGTATCAACCTTGCTATCAAAGACTTTACTTGGCACAACAATGCAATAAAATAAGATAAGGAGAGGTTGCTACAGTAGTAACAACTTCCAAGACTCAAATATAAAACAAAAGTACTGTAGTAAAATAAAAACATGGGTTATCTCCCAAGAAGTGCTTTCTTTATAGCCATTAAGATGGGCTCAGCAGTTTTAATGATGCTCACATGAAAAATAGAGTATGAAGCAAAAGAGAGCATCAAGAAGCAAATTCAAAATAAATTTAAGCCTAACATGCTTCCTATGCATAGGAATCTTGTAAATAAACAAATTCATGAAGCACGATGCAACAAGCATAGAAAGATAAAACAAGTGTAACTTTAAAAATTTCAGCATATAAAGAGGTGTTTTAGTAACATGAAAACTTCTACAACCATATTTTCCTCTCTCATAATAACTTTCAGTGGCATCATGAGCAAACTCAACAATATAACTATCACATAAAGCATTCTTATCATGAGTCTCATGCATAAAATTATTACTACTCCCAACATAAGCATAGTCATTCTTATTAATTGTAGTGGGAGCAAATTCAACAAAGTAGCTATCATTATTATTCTCATCAAGTGTAGGAGGCATAGTATTATCAAAGTAAATTTTCTCCTCAATGCTTGGGGGACTAAAAATATCATGCTCATCAAAGCCAGCTTCCCCAAGCTTAGAATTTTCCATAGCATTAGCAACAATGGTGTTCAAAGCATTCATACTAATAACATTCCCATTAGCATGCATAAGTTCCATGGGTTTTTTAATTTTCTCTTCAAACACATCATGTCCTAATTCAAGATAAAGTTCATAAAGATCTCTCATTTTGTTGTTGTCTTCCATTAAGCCTTACCAGTGTAAAACAAGAGACAAAAAGATGCAATTGCAGGATCTAAAGGAAATAGCTTCGAGCACACACACAACGGTAACAAAAGT
>NC_061510.1:37055724-37088404 GCF_022539505.1 Lolium rigidum
AATAATACTTTCAAGACAAGCATCAATAAGACTTGCATAAGAGTTACTCATAAAGCAATAAATTTAAAGTAAAGGTATTGAAGCAACACAAAGGAAGATTAAGTTTCAGCAGTTGCTTTCAACTTCAACATGTATATCTCATGGATAATTGTCAACACAAAGTAATATAACAGGTGCAATAGGTAAACATGTAAGAATCAATGCACACAGTTGACACAAGTGTTTGCTTCTAAGATAGAAAGAATAGGCAAACTGACTCAACAATAAAGTAGAAGAAAGGCCCTTCGCAGAGGAAGCATGGATTACTATATTTGTGCTAGAGCTTTTCATTTTGAAAACATAGAAACAATTTTGTCAATGGTAGTAATAAAGCATATGTGTTATGTATAAGATATCTTATAAGTTGCAAGCCTCATGCATAGTATACCAATAGTGCCCGCACCTTGTCCTAATTAGCTTGGATTAACACGGATTATCATTGCATAGCATATGTTTCAACCAAGTGTCACAAAGGGGTACCTCTATGCCGCTGTACAAAGGTCTAAGGAGAAAGCTCGCATTGGATTTCTCGCTTTTGATTATTCTCAACTTAGACATCCATACCGGGACAACATAGACAACAGATAATGGACTCCTCTTTAATGCATAAGCATTCAACAACGATTAATTTTCTCATAAGAGATTGAGGATTAGTTGTCCAAGCTGAAACTTCCACCATGAATCATGGCTTTAGTTAGCGGCCCAATGTTCTTCTCTAACGGTATGCATACTCAAACCATTTGATCATGAAAATCGCCCTTACTTCAGACAAGACGAACATGCATAGCAACTCACATGATATTCAACAAAGGTAAAAGTTGATGGCGTCCCCAGAAACATGGTTACCACTCAACAAGCAACTTATTAAGAAATAAGACACATAAGTACATATTCTTCACCACGATAGTTTTTAAGGCTATTTGTCCCATGAGCTATATATTGCAAAGGCAAAGAAGAGAAGTTTTAAAGGTAGCACTCAAGTAATTTACTTTGGAATGGCGGAGAAATACCATGTGGTAGGTAGGTATGGTGGACACAAATGGCATAGTTATTGGCTGAAGAATTTGGATGCACGAGAAGAATTCCTCTCAATACAAGGCTAGGCTAGCAAGGTTGTTTGAAGCAAACTCAAGTATAAATGGTGCAGCAAAGCTCACATATGAACATATTGTAACTATTATAAGACTTTACATTGTCTCCTTGTTGTTCAAACACCTCAACCGAGAAAATATCTAGACTCTAGAGATCAATCATGCAAACCAAATTTTAACAAGCTCTATGTAGTTATTCATTAATGAGTACAAGGTACATGATGCAAGAGCTTAAACAAGATCTATATGAGCACAACAATTGCCAAGTATCACATTATTCAAGACATTAAACCATTTACCACATGCGGCATTTTCCGTTTCCAACCATATAACAATGAACGAGGTAGTTCAACCTTCGCAATGAACATTAAAGATGAAGCTAAGAACATATGTGTTCATACAAAACAGCGGAGCGTGTCTCTCTCCCAAACAAAGAATGCTAGGATTCGATTTTATTCAAACAAAACAAAAATAAAAACAAACAGACGCTCCAAGTAAAGCACATAAGATGTGACGGAATAAAAATATAGTTTCACTAGAGAAACCTGATAAGTTGTCGATGAAGAAGGGATGCCTTGGGCATCCCCAAGCTTAGACGCTTGAGTCTTCTTAAAATATGCAGGGATGAACCACGGGGCATCCCCAAGCTTTGACTTTTCACTCTTCTTGATCATATTGTATCATCCTCCTCTCTTGACCCTTGAAAACTTCCTCCACACCAAACTCGAAACAAACTCATTAGAGGGTCAGTGCATAATTCATATATTCAGAGGTGACATAATCATTCTTAACACTTCTGAACATTGCACAAAGCTACTGAAAATTAATGGAACAAAGAAATCCATCAAACATAGCAAAACAGGCAATGCAAATAAAAGGCAGAATCTGTCAAAACAGAACAGTCCGTAAAGACGAATTTTAAAATGGAACCAGACTTGCTCAGATGAAAATTCCCAAATTGAATGAAAGTTGCGTACATATCTGAGGATCACGCACGTAAATTGGCAGATTTTTTTTATTTTTCTACAGGGACTACTGCTCAAATTCGTGACAACAAGAAATCTGTTACTGCGCAGTAATCCAAATCTAGTATTAGCTTTACTATCAAAGACTTTACTTGGCACAACAATGTAATAAAATAAAGATAAGGAGAGGTTGCTACAGTTGTAACAACTTCCAAGACTCAAATATAAAACAAAGTACTGTAGTAAAAACATGGGTTGTCTCCCATAAGCGCTTTTCTTTAACGCCTTTCAGCTAGGCGCAGAAAGTGTACATCAAGTATTATCAAGAGATGAAGCATTGGCATTACCTTGGGCTTTATGCATACCCTTCTTATTCTTTTTCTTACTCTTTGGTTGAGGGAATACATGTCTACCTCCGGGTGTAGAGGTGAATTTTATGGTGCCTTCTCCCACATCTATGATTGCTCCCAATAGTTTCAGCAGGGATCTTCCAAGTGTGATTTGTCCTGTTCCTACACATTCAATAACAAGGTAATCAGTGGATACTGTTCTTCCAAGAATGGTTGTGTGCACACGCTCGGCTATTCCCTTAGGAATTATAACAGAGTTATCAATAAGAGTTATTCCTTCTCCCCCTTCAACGAGTCCCCAAAGTGTCAAAGATTCATAAATACTCTTAGGCATAAGGCAAAATTCAGACATAATATCACAACGGGCATGAAAAGTTTCACCACCAATAACAACTTTAATAGTAGGGTCCCATTTTGAAGGTTCAGAGTTCACTAAAACTTGATCAAGACGGTTACGAACATAACTATAATTTTCTTTCAAGTAAGATGCACTTGTCTCAAGAGTGTTTAATCTATTATAAATGCTAATAAGGGCTGAATCAAAGTTATTAGCTGAACTATGTGATGCAACCAATTTCTTTATGGCATTAAAAGCTTGATCCCCATTGCAATGAAGGAAATCTCCTCCCACTACAGCATTTAAGGCATATCTATAGCGAATCATAAGCCCAAAATAAAAGTTACTAAGGAGCAAACTTAGAGTCATTTGAGGTTCAGCTTTACGATAGGAATCAAAAATTCTAGACCAAGCATCTTTAAAACTCTCCTCATCCCCTTGTTTGAAAGTAAAGACTAATTCCTCAAGTGAGGAAGTAACAGGTACAGAGCTAGACATGATAACAAAACAAAGTAAATGCAAGTGACTATTTTTTTTGTGTTTTTAATATAGAGAACGCAAACAAGATAATAAATAAAGTAAAACTAGCAACTAATTTTTTTGTGTGTTTTGTTTAAGTGCAGCAAACAAAGTAGTAAATAAAATAAAGCAAAGCAAGACAAAAACAAAGTAAAGAGATTGGATGTGGGAGACTCCCCTTGCAGCGTGTCTTTATCTCCCCGGCAACGGCGCCAGAAATTTGCTTGATGCGTGTAGTTGACACGTCCATTGGGAACCCCAAGAGGAAGGTGTGATGCGCACAGTAGCAAGTTTCCCTCAGTAATAAACCAAGGTTTAATCGAACCAGTAGGAGTCAAGAAGCACGTTGAAGGTTGATGGTGGCGGAATGTAGTGCGGCGCAACACCAGGGATTCCGGCGCCAACGTGGAACCTGCACATCACAATCACATAACTTTGCTCCAACGTAACAGCGAGGTTGTCAATCTCACCGGCTTGATGTAAACAAAGGATTAGATGTATAGTGTGGATGATGATGGTTGTTTGCAAAGAACAGTAAAGAACAATTGCAGTAGATTGTATTTCAGATGTAAAGAATAGGACCGGGGTCCACAGTTCACTAGTGGTGTCTCTCCCATAAGATAGCGGATGTTGGGTGAACAAATTACGGTTGGGCAATTGACAAATAAAGAAGGCATAACAATGCACATACATATATCATGACGAGTACTATGAGATTTAATCGGGGCATTACGACAAAGTACATAGACCGCTATCCGACATGCATCTATGCCTAAAAGTCCACTTTCGGGTTATCATCCGAACCCCTTCCGGTATTAAGTTGCAAGCAACGAGACAATTGCATTAAGTATGGTGCGTAATGTAATCAACACAAATATCCTTAGACAAAGCATCGATGTTTTATCCCTAGTGGCAACGAGACATCCACAACCTTAGAACTTTACGTCACTTGTCCCGATTTAATGGAGGCATGAACCCACTATCGAGCATAAATACTCCCTCTTGGAGTCACAAGTATCAACTTGGCCAGAGCCTCTACTAGCAACGGAGAGCATGCAAGAACATAAACAACATATATGATAGATTGATAATCAACTTAACATAGTATTCAATATTCATCGGATCCCAACAAACACAACATGTAGGATTACAAATGGATGATCTTGATATGATAGGCAGCTCACAAGATCTAACATAATAGCACAATGAGGAGAAGACAACCATCTAGCTACTGCTATGGACCCATAGTCCAGGGGTGAACTACTCACACATCGATCCGGAGGCGATCATGGCGATGAAGAGACCTCCGGGAGATGATTCCCCTCTCCGGCGGGGGTGCGGAGGCGATCTCTGAATCCCCGAGATGGGATTGGCGGCGGCGGCGTCTCTGGAAGGTTTTCCGTATCGTGGCTCTCGGTACTGGGGGTTTCGTGACGGAGGCTTTAAGTAGGCGGAAGGGCGGAGTCGGGAGAGTCACGGGGGCCCCACACAACAGGGCCGCGCCGCCCTAGTGTGGCGGCGCCCCGTGGCCCCACTTCGTCTCCCCTCCGGTCTTCTGGAAGCTTCGTGGAAAAATAGGCCCCTGGGCGTTGATTTCGTCCAATTCCGAGAATATTTCCTTTGTAGGATTTCTGAAACCAAAAACAACGAAAAACAGCAACTGGCTCTTCGGCATCTCGTCAATAGGTTAGTGCCGGAAAATGCATAAATATGACATATAATGTGTATAAAACATGTGAATATCATCATAAAAGTAGCATGGAACATAAGAAATTATAGATACGTTTGGGACGTATCATCCAGCTCCTTCTAACCTTTTGGATCCATCGAAGTTCATAGTCCAGGTTCTCGATAAATCTGGGGGTCCTGTATTTTGCAGCTCCATCCACTCTGCGATGAAATCTGGCAAAATTTGCGACTTTATTGCTTTTCTTTTTTCGTACGTGATGTCCCGAGGAGAAAGTTCTATTCCCCAAAGGGAGACACGACCTGTGGCTTCTGGATTGTTTAGTATATTGGATAGAGGCGCCTCATTGACCACTATTATCGGATGCGTCGAAAAATAGTGCCGCAATTTTCTTGCGGTTGTAAACACTCCGTATGCTAGCTTCTGGTACTGCGGGTACCGCTGTTTTGAAGGTGATAAAACTTCGCTGATGAAGTATACCGGTCTCTGCACTCCATGGAGTTTTCCTTCTTCTTCTTTTTCGACAACTAGCGCCGTGCTGACCACCTGGGGTGTAGCCGCAATGTATAACAGGAGGGGTTCCTTCTCTTTTGGCGCCACCAAGATTGGTGGTGTCGAAATTGTGCGTTTAAGATCCTCGAAGGCTCTATCTGCCTCTTCATTCCACTGGAACTTCTCCCCTTGTTTGATTAGGGCGTAAAACGGTAGCGCCTTTTCTCCCAGCCTGGCGACGAATCTGCTTAAAGCTGTGACTCGCCCAGTTAATTGCTGTATTTCTTTCAACTTTGTTGGCTTCCTCATTGTTACGATAGCTTGGATTTTTTCAGGATTAGCTTCAACCCCTCTTGCTGAGACCAGGAACCCAAGAAGTTCTCCCGCAGGGACGCTGAAAGAACACTTCGTCGGATTCAGCTTGAGACAGAATTTGTCAAGGTTGTCGAAGGTTTCCTTCAAGTCCTCGATTAACGTTGCCCCCTTCTTTGATGTTATGACGACATCATCGATGTATACTTGTACGTTTTTCCCGATCTGTGTTGCTAAGCACTTCTGCATCATCCGCTGATATGTTGCTCCCGCGTTTTTCAGACCAAAAGGCATTGTTCTATAGCAGAATACGCCGTAAGGTGTGATGAACGCAGTTTTGACCTCATCTTCTTCTTTTAATCCGATCTGGTTATAACCAGAGTATGCATCCAAGAAGGAAAGACGTTCACATCCTGCCGTGGAGTCGATAATTTGATCGATCCTCGGAAGGGGAAAGTGATCCTTTGGACAATGTTTGTTGAGACACGTAAAGTTGACACACATGCGAAGGACTTTAGAGTTTTTCTTCGGGACTAGCACTGGATTTCCTACCCATGTGGCCTCTGTATGCAGCTCCTTGATGAAACCAGCTTCTCTTAGTCGATCGATTTCTGACAGCATTGCTTTGCGGTTAGGTTCCGAAAAATGCCGCAAAGGTTGTTTGATTGGTCTCGCTATTCGATCCAAGTTTAGGTGGTGCTCGGCAAGTTCCCTGGGTACTCCTGGCATGTCAGATGGACACCATGCGAAGATTTTCCAGTGCTCACGGAGGAACTCGACGAGCGCGCTTTCCTATGCGAGGTCCATGTTTGTCGCGATGGACGTCGTTTTCTTCGGATCTGTCGGGTGGATCTGCACCTCCTTGGAATCTTTCGTCGTGTTAAAGGTTGGTTCCTTGTTAAATCTTCCTACATCTGGCAGCACATCATAATCAGTCATGAGCCTTGACGCCACGTACTCTGCTTGCATCCCGAAAGTTTCTAACAGTCGATGAAAATCTTTGTCACATTTATCGGCTAACGCGAAGCTTCCTTTGACTGTGATTGGTCCCTTGGGTCCAGGCAACCTCCATGGTAGATACGTATAATGTGGTACTGCCATAAACCTCGCATATGCTGGTCGCTGATACGTCTCCGACGTATCGATAATTTCTTATGTTCCATGCCACATTATTGATGTTATCTACATGTTTTATGCACACTTTATGTCATATTCGTGCATTTTCTGGAACTAACCTATTAACAAGATGCCGAAGTGCCGGTTGCTGTTTTCTGCTGTTTTTGGTTTCGAAATCCTAGTAAGGAAATATTCTCGGAATTGGACGAAATCAAAGCCCGAGGGCCTATTTTTCCACGAAGCTTCCGGAAGTCCGAAGACGAGACGAAGAGGGGCCACGGGGTGGCCAAACCCTAGGGCGGCGCGGCCCCACCCCCGGCCGCGCCGGCCTATGGTGTGGGCCCCCGTGCCGCCTCTTGACTTGCCCTTCCGCCTACTTAAAGCCTCCGTGACGAAACCCCCGGCACCGAGAGCCACGATACGGAAAACCTTCCGGAGACGCCGTCGCCGCCGATCCCATCTCGGGGGATCCAGGAGATCGCCTCCGGCACCCTGCCGGAGAGGGGAATCATCCCCGGAGGACTCTACGCCGCCATGGTCGCCTCCGGTGTGATGTGTGAGTAGTCTACCCCTGGACTATGGGTCCATAGCAGTAGCTAGATGGTTGTCTTCTCCCCATTGTGCTATCATTGTCGGATCTTGTGAGCTGCCTATCATGATCAAGATCATCTATCTCGTAATTCTATATGTTGCGTTTGTTGGGATCCGATGAATAGAGAATACTTGTTATGTTGATTATCAAAGTTATGCTTATGTGTTGTTTATGATCTTGCATGCTCTCCGTTACTAGTAGATGCTCCGGCCAAGTAAATGCTTGTAACTCCAAGAGGGAGTACTTATGCTCGATAGTGGGTTCATGCTCGCATTGACACCTGGGACGATGTGACGAAAGTTCTAAGGTTGTGTTGTGTCTGTTGCCACTAGGGATAAAACATTGATGCTATGTCTAAGGATGTAGTTGTTGATTACATTACGCACCATACTTAATGCAATTGTTCGTTGCTTTGCAACTTAATACTGGAGGGGGTTCGGATGATAACTCTGAAGGTGGACTTTTTAGGCATAGATGCGGTTGGATGGCGGTCTATGTACTTTGTCGTAATGCCCAATTAAATCTCACTATACTCATCATGATATGTATGTGCATTGGCATGCTCTCTTTATTTGTCAATTGCCCAACTGTAATTTGTTCACCCAACATGCTTGTTCGTCTTATGGGAGAGAGACCTCTAGTGAACTGTGGACCCCGGTCCAATTCTCTTTACTGAAATACAATCTACTGCAATACTTGTTTTACTTGTTTTCTCTCGCAAACAATCATCTTCCACACAATACGGTTAATCCTTTGTTACGGCAAGCCGGTGAGATTGACAACCTCATCTGTTTCGTTGGGTCAAAGTACTTTGGTTGTGTTGTGCAGGTTCCACGTTGGCGCCGGAATCCCCGGTGTTGCGCCGCACTACATCTCGCCGCCATCAACCTTCAACGTGCTTCTTGGCTCCTCCTGGTTCGATAAACCTTGGTTTCTTTCCGAGGGAAAACTTGCTGTTGTGCGCATCATACCTTCCTCTTGGGGTTGCCCAACGAACGTGTGAAATACACGCCATCAAGCATATTTTCACGGCGCCGTTGCCGGGGAGATCAAGACACGCTGCAAGGGGAGTCTCCACTTCTCAATCTCTTTACTTTGTTTTTGTCTTGCTTTATTTTATTTACTACTTTGTTTGCTGCACTTATATCAAAACACAAAAAAATTAGTTGCTAGCTTTACTTTATTTGCTATCTTGTTTGCTATATCAAAAACACAAAAATTAGTTTACTTGCATTTACTTTATCTAGTTTGCTTTATTCTTGTCTTGCACTCTATATTAAAAATACAAAAAAATATTTAGTTACTTTTGTTACCATGTCTAGCTCTGAACCTGTTACTTCTTCGCCTGAAGAATTAGTTTTCACTTTTAAACAAGGGGATGAGGAGAGTTTTAAGGATGCTTGGTCTAGAATTTTTACTTCTTATCGTGAAACTGAACCTCAAATGACTCTAAGTTTGCTCCTTAGTAATTTTTATTTTGGTCTTATGGTTCGCTATAGATATGCTTTGGATACTTTAGTGGGAGGAGATTTCCTTCATTGCAATGGGGATCAAGCTTTTAATGCCATAAAGAAGTTGGTTGCATCACATGATTCAGTTAATAACTTTGATTCAGTCCTCACTAGCATATATAGTAGATTAAATAATCTGGAGATAAGTACATCTCGCTTGAATGATAACTATTGCCACATTCGTAATCGTCTTGAACAAGTTTTAGTGAACTCTAAACTCTCATTGTGGGATCCTGCTTGTTAAAATTGTTATCGGTGATCGAACCCTCCATGCCTACTGTGATATTATGTATGAATTTTGCCTTATGCCTGAAAGTATTTATAAATCTTTGAAACTTTGGGGAGTTGAGGAAGGAGGAGAAGAGATAACTCTCATTGATAACTCTACTATAATTCCTAAAGGAATAGCCGCAGGTGTGCATACAACTATTTGTGGAAGAACAATATCTATTGATTATCTTTTTGTTGAAACAGGAAAACTCACACTCGGAAGATCCCTGCTGAAACTAGTGGGAGCAGATCATTGATGTTGGAGAAGGCACTTTGAAATTCACCTCTATACCGGGAGAAACTCATATATTTCCTAAACCAAAGGGAAAGAAAAACAATAAGAAAGGTAAGGATAAAGCCCAAGGTAATGTTGACATTTCATCTCTTGATAATACTTGATACACACTTTTCGCGCCTAGCTGAAAGGCGTTAAAGAAAGCGCTTATGGGAGACAACCCATGTTTTTACCTACAGTACTTTGTTTTTATTTTGTGTCTTGGAAGTTGTTTACTACTGTAGCAACCTCTCCTTATCTTAGTTTTGTGTTTTGTTGTGCCAAGTTAAGCCGTTGATAGAAAAGTAAGTACTAGATTTGGATTACTGCGCAGTTCCAGATTTCTTTGCTGTCACGAATCTGGGTCCACCTCCCTGTAGGTAGCTCAGAAAATTATGCCAATTTACGTGCATGATCCTCAGATATGTACGCAACTTTCATTCAATTTGAGCATTTTCATTTGAGCAAGTCTGGTGCCGTTTTAAAATTCGTCAATACGAACTGTTCTGTTTTGACAGATTCTGCCTTTTATTTCGCATTGCCTCTTTCGCTATGTTGGATGAATTTCTTTGATCCACTAATGTCCAGTAGCATTATGCAATGTCCAGAAGTGTTAAGAATGATTGTGTCACCTCTGAATATGTCAATTTATATTGTGCACTAACCCTCTAATGAGTTGTTTCGAGTTTGGTGTGGAGGAAGTTTTCAAGGATCAAGAGAGGAGTATGATGCAACATGATTAAGGAGAGTGAAAGCTCTAAGCTTGGGGATGCACCCGGTGGTTCACCCCTGCATATATCAAGAAGACTCAAGCGTCTAAGCTTGGGGATGCCCAAGGCATCCCCTTCTTCATCGACAACATTATCGGGTTCCTCCCCTGAAACTATATTTTTATTCCATCACATCTTATGTGCTTTTTCTTGGAGCGTCGGTTTGTTTTTGTTTTTGTTTTGTTTGAATAAAATGGATCCTAGCATTCACTTTATGGGAGAGATACACGCTCCGCTGTAGCATATGGACAAGTATGTCCTTGGTTTCTACTCATAGTATTCATGGCGAAGTTTCTCCTTCGTTAAATTGTTATATGGTTGGAATTGGAAAATGATACATGTAGTAATTGCTATAAATGTCTTGGGTAATGTGATACTTTGCAATTGTTGTGCTCATGTTTAAGCTCTTGCATCATATGCTTTGCACCCATTAATGAAGAAATACATAAAGCATGCTAAAATTTGGTTTGCATATTTGGTTTCTCTAAGGTCTAGATAATTTCTAGTATTGAGTTTGAACAACAAGGAAGACGGTGTAGAGTCTTATAATGTTTTCAATATGTCTTTTATGTGAGTTTTGCTGCACCGGTTCATCCTTGTGTTTGTTTCAAATAAGCCTTGCTAGCCTAAACCTTGTATCGAGAGGGAATACTTCTCATGCATCCAAAATACTTGAGCCAACCACTATGCCATTTGTGTCCACCATACCTACCTATACTACATGGTATTTTCCCGCCATTCCAAAGTAAATTGCTTGAGTGCTACCTTTAAAATTCCATCATTGACCTTTGCAATATATAGCTCATGGGACAAATAGCTTAAAAACTATTGTGGTATTGAATATGTAATTATGCACTTTATCTCTTATTAAGTTGCTTGTTGTGCGATAACCATGTTTACTGGGGGAACGCCATCAACTCATTGTTGAATTTCATGTGAGTTGCTATGCATGTTCGTCTTGTACTGAAGTAAGGGCGATCTATACTGAGTTGAATGGTTTGAGCATGCATATTGTGAGAGAAGAACATTGGGCCGCTAACTAAAGCCATGATCCATGGTGGAAGTTTCAGTTTTGGACAAACATCCTCAAATCTCTAATGAGAAAAGAATTAATTGTTGTCAAATGCTTAAAGCATTAAAAGAGGAGTCCATTATCTGTTGTCTATGTTGTCCCGGTATGGATGTCTAAGTTGAGAATAATCAAAAGCGAGAAATCCAAATGCGAGCTTTCTCCTTAGACCTTTGTACGAGGCGGCATAGAGGTACCCCTTTGTGAAACTTGGTTAAAGCATATGTATTGCGGTGATAATCCAGGTAGTCCAAGCTAATTAGGACAAGGTGCGGGCACTATTGGTACACTATGCATGAGGCTTGCAACTTATAAGATATAATTTACATGATGCATATGCTTTATTACTACCGTTGACAAAATTGTTTCATGTTTTCAAAATCAAAGCTCTAGCACAAATATAGCAATCGATGCTTTTCCTCTATGAGGACCATTCTTTTACTTTCAATGTTGAGTCAGTTCACCTATTTCTATCCACCTCAAGAAGCAAACACTTGTGTGAACTGTGCATTGATTCCTACATACTTGCTTATTGCACTTATTATATTACTCTATGTTGACAATATCCATGAGATATACATGTTACAAGTTGAAAGCAAACGCTGAAACTTAATCTTCTTTTGTGTTGCTTCAATACCTTTACTTTGAATTATTGCTTTATGAGTTAACTCTTATGCAAGACTTATTGATGCTTGTCTTGAAGTGCTATTCATGAAAAGTATTTGCTTTATGATTCACTTGTTTACTCATGTCATACACATTGTTTTGATCGCTGCATTCACTACATATGCTTTACAAATAGTATGATCAAGATTATGATGGCATGTCACTCCGAAAATTATCCGTGTTATCGTTTTACCTGCTCGGGACGAGCGAGAACTAAGCTTAGGGATGCTGATACGTCTCCGACGTATCGATAATTTCTTATGTTCCATGCCACATTATTGATGTTATCTACATGTTTTATGCACACTTTATGTCATATTCGTGCATTTTCTGGAACTAACCTATTAACAAGATGCCGAAGTGCCGATTCTTGTTTTCTCGCTGTTTTTGGTTTCAGAAATCCTAGTAAGGAAATATTCTCGGAATTGGACGAAATCAAAGCCCGGGGGCCTATTTTTCCACGAAGCTTCCGGAAGTCCGAAGACGAGACGAAGAGGGGCCACGGGGTGGCCAAACCCTAGGGCGGCGCGGCCCCACCCCCGGCCGCGCCGGCCTATGGTGTGGGCCCCCGTGCCGCCTCTTGACTTGCCCTTCCGCCTACTTAAATCCTCCGTGACGAAACCCCCAGTACCGAGAGCCACGATACGGAAAACCTTCCAGAGACGCCGTCGCCGCCGATCCCATCTCGGGGGATCCAGGAGATCGCCTCCGGCACCCTGCCGGAGAGGGGAATCATCCCCGGAGGACTCTACACCGCCATGGTCGCCTCCGGTGTGATGTGTGAGTAGTCTACCCCTGGACTATGGGTCCATAGCGGTAGCTAGATGGTTGTCTTCTCCCCATTGTGCTATCATTGTCGGATCTTGTGAGCTGCCTATCATGATCAAGATCATCTATCCGTAATTCTATATGTTGCGTTTGTTGGGATCCGATGAATAGAGAATACTTGTTATGTTGATTATCAAAGTTATGCTTATGTGTTGTTTATGATCTTGCATGCTCTCCGTTACTAGTAGATGCTCCGGCCAAGTAAATGCTTGTAACTCCAAGAGGGAGTACTTATGCTCGATAGTGGGTTCATGCTCGCATTGACACCTGGGACGAGTGACGAAAGTTCTAAGGTTGTGTTGTCTTTGTTGCCACTAGGGATAAAACATTGATGCTATGTCTAAGGATGTAGTTGTTGATTACATTACGCACCATACTTAATGCAATTGTACTGTTGCTTTGCAACTTAATACTGGAGGGGGTTCGGATGATAACTCTGAAGGTGGACTTTTTAGGCATAGATGCGGTTGGATGGCGGTCTATGTACTTTGTCGTAATGCCCAATTAAATCTCACTATACTCATCATGATATGTATGTGCATTGTCATGCTCTCTTTATTTGTCAATTGCCCAACCGTAATTTGTTCACCCAACATGCTTGTTCGTCTTATGGGAGAGACACCTCTAGTGAACTGTGGACCCCGGTCCAATTCTCTTTCTTGAAATACAATCTACTCGCAATACTTGTTTCTACTGTTTTCTCTCGCAAACAATCATCTTCCACACAATACGGTTAATCCTTTGTTACGGCAAGCCGGTGAGATTGACAACCTCACCTGTTTCGTTGGGGCAAAGTACTTTGGTTGTGTTGTGCGGGTTCCACGTTGGCGCCGGAATCCCTGGTGTTGCGCCGCACTACATCTCGCCGCCATCAACCTTCAACGTGCTTCTTGGCTCCTCCTGGTTCGATAAACCTTGGTTTCTTTCTGAGGGAAAACTTGCTGCTGTGCGCATCATACCTTCCTCTTGGGGTTGCCCAACGAACGTGTGAAATACACGCCATCAGTCGCCCCAACAAGGCGTGATATTGCGATGGGAAATCCACAACTTCAAACTCCAATCTTTCTATCCTGTAATTTTCTCGGGTCCCAAATTGAACGTCGAGATTAATCCTTCCCAACGGATAGCTCGGCTTCTCTGGTGTGATTCCATGGAAACGCATGTCAGTTGGATTTAGATTTGCTAGGGATATGTTCATCTTTCTCAATGTATCTGCATACATAAGGTTTAGACTGCTGCCTCCGTCTATGAAGACTCGAGATACGTCGAACCCAGCGATCACCGCTGGTAAGATAAGTGCTGACTGCCTCGGTCGAGGAACTTGTCTGCGGGTGATCCGCAATTGTGAAGCCAATGTCCTGTCCCGACCAATTTAGGTACTCTATTGTTGGTGGAGGCATCTTCTCTGCCATGAACACTTGCCGCGAGATTACGTTCTGAGCCCTGTTAGATGGCCTACCTTTCTGAATCATCGAAACCGCGCCGTTGGAGTTAGGGTCCACATATGGAGGTGGGTGTGGTGCTGCCGCTATTCTGAGCTGGTGTCGATTTTTGTCTGTAACCGCGGGAGGAGGTGGTAAGTGGATCTCACTCGTAGGCCCTTGAGGGTTTCGATTTGCGGCTTGAGCGTTGGCTATCCCCGCTACTCGCAGCATTGCTTGAAAATTACGACAGTCCTTCTGCAGATGTCCTGACTGCCTTCTTCCATTGTTGTCGACACAAAAATGCATCTGGCATGGCCCGTTCATCATATCTTCGGGAGTTACGAAAGGTCTCTGAAACCTTGATCCGCTATTTTGCCTGTTATTTCGGGAATCATCTCTATTGTCGCCTCGCTGCACATTACTTCTTTGATATTCATCTCTATTGTTTCCTCCGTTGTTTCCCCGAAAACCAGCCGATATTTGGCCAGGAGCATCGTAATTCGAGAATTTCCGAGGAAATCGCCTTCTATTTTGATAGTTTCGGCTACGGTCCTCCTCTGGTGACCTGTGTCGTTTATTATGAACAGCATCCTCTCCGTCTGCCCATCTGTTTGCTATCTCCATTAGTGCTGACACTGTCCTTGGGTTAGTTCTCCCCAAGTCTTCGACGAAATCTCCTCGCCGAATTCACGCCACAAACGCATATATTGCTCTCTCGTCGGATATGTTCTCTGCCGAGTTTTTGATGATGTTCCACCTTTGGATGTACTTTCTCATCGATTCATCATGTTTTTGTCGACACGATCTCAGCTCTTCAAGTGATGCTTGGTTTTTGCGGGTTGATCGAAGTTCTTGACGAACACATCCTCAAAGCTGTCCCAGTTGTCGATGGATCCCGGAGGAAGTTTCTTTATCCATGATCTTGCGGCTCCACTCGGGTGTATTTGAATACTCTACATTGCTTGTTGCCCCGGTGCCACCTATCAATTTCACCGTCTCCGGATAATCGACTAGCCAATCCTCGGGATCTTGCGGGCCATCGAATTTCTTGAAACTATCGGGTAACTTGAATCTCGACGGGACTCGAGTTTTTCGAACTCGTCTCGTAAAACACGGGAGTCCACACATATCTTCCTCGGCAACTTCGGTGAATGCCGATGTTCCCTTCTTTCTTGTCGCGCTCTATCCACTACGGCTCGAGTCGTTGTGTCTCTGACTCCACTTGCTCTCGGTGGATCTTGCACTGCTGCGGTAGGTCTCAGACTATTTTGCCTTGCAGTTCCTTCGGGAGGTGTAGCTGCGAACGCTGCTCCCATGGCTCCGCATCCTGCCATGGCCATGTTATACAACGCTTCTCTTGGATCTCCGGGGGGTGGCCTGGACGCTAGGATAAAAGCTTGTGTCGCCATGTACCCTGCTTCCGGTGTTTTTGGAATAATATTCCCCCTCGTGTCGATTGACATAAAGGACATGTCGAGGTTTTGGATTAGAGTCTCTCTTTCTGCTTCAGGTATGTTTTGCAGCCGAGATCTTGCTCTCCTACGAGCTTCTCTATGACTATCTCCCGAAGTTCCTGAATGTCGACTTAACTCTGCTCTTCACATGCTTGATGCGGAAGCTGCCTCCCTTCTTCTGTTCAAAGCAGCTGTCTCTTTTTCCAATTCTCTTCCTGCTCTGGCGAGCCTATACTGGTATGCTTGCAGTTCTTCCACCGTAGCGGTTGTCTCCATTGGTTCAGAACCATCCATAGCTCTCGCTGCTCTATCCCATGCTGCTTGTGGAAGTTGAACTTTGACGCGTGGTGTAGGCCCGACATATTTAGTGCCCAAACCTCGCCTTAAGTCAGAGGGATCGACATATGGATTTCCCAATTCGTCGAAAGCCTCTGATGTCTCCTCCTGATCGCGACTTGTTTCTCCAATGGCATAAACCTGATGATATGTTGAATTTTGAACTTTACTGGGTTTGGTGACACCATCATATAGATTGGTGAAGACCTTGCCCACAGTAGTGGATCTGTCGATGAAGTTGAAGCTGTCGACGCTATTCGAGTCATCGCTTATATCGGAGTCCGCGGATGACTCGAAGGATATGTCGCTGAAGATTTTGGCGAGCTTTTCGCTTGCCCCGGTGTCGATGAAGCGTGGCGACGAAATTTCTCCGTCGCTTGACTCTGTTGACGATGCTGAATTCGAAATATCGGGATCGACCGCCGATGATCCCGACGAGATCGGAATTTCGAGACGATATGATCCTTCCTTCTCGACGCGGAAGTGGAACTCTCCCAACGTCATCTCGATGGGCTCCTCCAGATACGCATATGCATCCAAACGGGAGGGCGGGTGAGGTACAAAATCAACGAGACCAGTTTCGATCTGTTTACCTTTGTCCATGATGTTGCTTGCTACCGATGAAGTCGACGATCTTGAACGTGTCATCGAGATCAGCTCCTTGTCGCCTCTAAATCCCACAGACGGCGCCAATTGACAAGGTATTAACTTGTCAATTCCTACGGATTGTAGACTAGGGTTTAGTTGGATGTAGAGGGCAAGTAGATCTCGAAGGTTTCAGCCGAAAAGTACTCGACGAATATAAAACTAGGGTTGTGTTGACGATAAATTCGATCCTTTCTTTGTCCCTCGACTCCCCCTTATATAGGAGGTGGAGCCGAGGGTTTCGTAATACACAAGTTTACAGAGTCCGGGAGGGTTTCTGACCCATCCCGCAAGATTACAAGTATCGTTTCCTAATACAACTCTAGCTTTCCTTAATAGCATCTTGGGCTTCCGAATCTTCTTATTCTTCGGGTCGTGTGCCTTTAGTAAACCCCGGGTACCATCTTCGGCAGGCCCATTGGGGATGCCTATGTCACTAGCCAACCCACCAAGTGGGAAGGTGGAGTCCATGGTGGACTCCACCAAGGTGGCCGGCCACACCACAAGGAAGGGGAGGAATCCCACCTTGTCTAGGTTTCCCAATTTTGGTAAGTTTTGGAGTTGGGATCCAATATGGTTTTGGGGTAAACCCTAGGGATTTCCACCTATTTAAAGTGGAGGAGAGGGGAGGGGCTGGTCACCACTTGGCCGCACCACCAAGGGGCTCCCAGGCCGGCGCCCCAAGCCCCCTCTCTCCCAAACCCTAGCTACTCCCTCCTCCTATTTCTCCCGCGGTGCTTACGATGAAGCCATGTCGGAGATCTCCACACCACCACCCTTACCACGCCGTCGTGCTGGCAGGGTTTCGAGGAGAATCTACTACATTCGCTGTCCGCTGGAACAGGGAGGAGGACGTCTTCATCGACACCGTACGTGTGATCGAGTACGGAGGTGCTGCCCGATTGTGGCACCGTCAAGATCTTCTACGCGCTTTTGAAAGCGGCAAGTGATCGACTACATCCACCACAAGATTTATCTCGTTAACGCTTAGCGATCTTCGAGGGTATGTTGATCTTCACATCGTTGCTACCATCTACTAGATTAGATCTTGGCTTGTTATTCTTTCTTGCGGTAGTAATTTTTTTGTTTTCTATGCTACGAATCCCTACAATAATTACTCTGGTGAGAGAATGGAAACTGGGCCATCTGCAGGGGATTCAAAATGGGGAGGGCGTGGCTATAATGAAATGAACGATTCTTATTTCGTATCGCTTGCAAAGGAAGGGGCGAGAACACGGGTTATGGGGCGGGATGTGGGTGGGGATGGATCAATGGAACACGGGTGATTGTGTGGAGGGAGCGAACAATGCCTCGAATCTGCCGCATAGTCGATATGGATGGATTTGGGGATCGACATTCGATATCATGGAGTCTGCCTCTCAACTCCATGGGAAAGAAATTTGGGGTAGCTAGTGATTCGTGCTGCTGGAGTGTATCTCCAGGATATCAAAGTTTGGGGGTTCGATTGATCTAGGTGTCGGACTGCAGTTTCACTCACTGATTGTAATTATAAATTTATGAGTTAATAATAAAGGAGAACCACTAGCAAAGGGCGTCCTTGGCGAATCCCTATTGGTTCAGTGCGATCCTATGCTGGCACCGAACTACAAGTATGTTGAAATCAAAGTGAAACCTGAAGTACACCGAAGTACAAGTGCTTTGGAACCCAAAGTACATCGGGTAGACAATTCGCTTGAGCTGAGAGAATCGGACATTTGAATAAATATTGCATTCTTGCTAGCGTTCAATGTGAATAGAAGTTTTCTCTAGTTTAAGTAAGGGCACTAACACGGACTGGATCTGATCACACACCCTTATCAATCGATTTCAGAGAACATGCACATCTAGGAAATAAAAATTTGTTTTCCTTTTAATTATCTTGGTTTCCACAAGAACTTTTTATGAGATGGTCAAATCAGAATGGGAGGTTGTGACTCGGAGAAAGTCACCCTTGGAGATTTGGCAAAACTAGATTAGACACATGAGAAGATTTTTAAGAGGATGGACTAAGAATCTAAGCAATAATTACAAACAAGAAAAAGTAAGACTTGTATCTATCATCGATGAATTTGAGCTTAAGGCTGAGGGCAGACATCTAATGGTAGAGAAACGGGAGTCTTTAAGGAACGCAAATGAGAAAATTACAAAATTGAAGAGAGATGAAGAAACAAAATGGGCTCAGAGAGAAAAAGTAAAACATGTTCAAGAAGGAGGAAATAACGCAAAATATTGTCATTTGATTGCAACTGGGTAACATAGAAAGATGAAAATATTTTAACTTGAACCTGAGGAATGAAGGAACCATAGTGGGTCAAGATAATCTAAAAGTTTATATTACAAAACTACAATACTTTGTTTGGTGATCTAGCACCATTGCATTTTGTGCAACCTCTCTCGCCTTGGCCACGTGGCCCGCTTCTACTTGCCGCGCCAGATCGACCATGGCCGGTACTACCGGTCCCTTCTCTCGCGCGCGCAGCAGCCTCCAACAGGCAGATTTTTGGGGCCTCCTTTTATGCCCCCTCTCTCTCTTGGTTTTTCTATCTAAGCTCCTTCTTCCTCCTCTCTGTCAAGCCTCTCTCCTCCATTGTTGTTGACTTTTTGAAGCTTGAGATCTTTCTCCCCTTCCCATGATTCTTGCATCTATTTGAGAGAAAGATTGAGGAGATCTAGATCCACTCTTTGACCAAACAAAATCATCTCTTTGTGAGTGAATCTTTGAGATCTAGATCTTGGGGAACTTTGTGTTCTTCTCTTGTTCTTCCTCTCCTATTCCCCCAATAGCTTTAGTAGCTTTGTTGGAATTTGAGAGTGAAGGATTGGAGCATCTTTGTGGTGTTCTTGCCATTGCATTTGGTGCATCGGTTTGAGTTCTCCACGGTGATTCGTGGAAGTGAAAGCAAGAAGGTTGGTACTCTTGGGTCTTTGGACCCTAGATGGCTTAGTGGCCTTTGTGGCATCTTTGTGGTGTTCTTGGGGACTCCAATTAAGTTGTGGAGATTCTTCAAGGGCAAGGCCTTAGTGGCATCTTTGTGGTGTTCTTGGGGACTCCAATTTAGTTGTGGAGATTCTTCAAGGGCAAGGCCTTTGTGGCAATTTGTTGGGAGCCTCCAATTAAGTTGTGGAGATAGCCCCAAGCTTTGTGCGGGTTCGGTAACCTCCCTAAGGTTACATAGTGGATCGAGGACATCCCTCTTGGTGGGAATTCTCGAGGAGAATACGGTGGCCCTCGTGCATTTGGAGTGACTTGTCCTTCACACCGCTCCAACGGAGAGTAGCACTCGCAAGAGTGTGAACTTCGGGCTATCTTCTCCTCATTGTGCTATCATGTTAGATCTTGTGAGCTGCCTATCATGATCAAGATCATCTATATGTAATGCTACATGTTGTGTTTGTTGGGATCCGATGAATATTGAATACTATGTCAAGTTGATTATCAATCTATCATATATGTTGTTTATGTTCTTGCATGCTCTCCGTTGCTAGTAGAGGCTCTGGCCAAGTTGATACTTGTAACTCCAAGAGGGAGTATTTATGCTCGATAGTGGGTCCATGCCTCCATTGAATGCGGGACAGTGACAGAAAGTTCTAAGGTTGTGGATGTGCTGTTGCTACTAGGGATAAAACATCGATGCTTTGTCTAAAGATATTTGTGTTGATTACATTACGCACCATACTTAATGCAATTGTCTGTTGCTTGCAACTTAATACCGGAAGGGGTTCGGATGATACCTGAAAGTGGACTATTTAGGCATAGATGCATGCTGCATAGCGGTCTATGTACTTTGTCGTAATGCCCTGATTAAATCTCATAGTACTCATCATGATATATGTATGTGCATTGTTATGCCTTCTTTATTTGTCAATTGCCCAACTGTAATTTGTTCACCCAACATGCTATTTATCTTATGGGAGAGACACCGCTAGTGAACTGTGGACCCCGGTCCATTCTTTACATCTGAAATACAATCTACTGCAATACTTGTTATTTACTCTTCTTCGCAAACAAACATCATCTTCCACACTATACGGTTAATCCTTTGTTTACAGCAAGCCGGTGAGATTGACAACCTCACTGTTACGTTGGGGCAAAGTACTTTGATTGTGTTGTGCAGGTTCCACGTTGGCGCCGGAATCCCTGGTGTTGCGCCGCACTACACTTCGCCGCCATCAATCTTCAACGTGCTTCTTGGCTCCTACTGGTTCGATAAACCTTGGTTTCTTACTGAGGGAAACTTGCTTATATACACATCATACCTTCCACTTGGGGTTCCCAACGGACGTGTGCTTTACGCGTATCACTTGTCCTCCACACCGCTCCAACGGATAGTAGCACTCGCAAGAGTGTGAACTTCGGGCTACATCGTCGTCTCCCGCGTGCCTCGGTTATCTCTATACCCGATCTTTTTACTTATGCACTTTACTACCTTGTGATAGCCATCGTGCTTGAAGTTATATATATATCTTGCTATCACATAAGTTTCTTGCATTGCTTAGCATAAGTTGTTGGTGCACATAGGTGAACCATTGCTTAGAATAAGTTGTTGGTGCACATAGGTGAACCATAGTATATAGGCTTTGGGCTTGACAAAGTAAACGCTAGTTTAATTCTGCATTTGTTAAGCCCATCTCGTAAAAGTTTAAATCGCCTATTCACCCCCCCCCCCTCTAGGCGACATCTGTGTCCTTTCACGGTGGCAGCACCGGCCATCCTCGTCCTGAAGTTGGAGGTGAAGGAGGAAGACGACGATGTGTCGACACTCCTCCGCCGATAGCGCCTCATCGCAAGCAGCAACGACCTCGGCGACACGGTGGGGTTCTCAACGCCGCGTTCATGCCGTCGCTGAACGAACACATCGCTTGGGCGGGGACCATCGAGGATGTGATTGCCTTGTCCATCCGCGATAGCGGCATGCCGCTCGTCAACCTGCTGTGCGATGACAACAAGGCTGGTCCCAGTTGTGCGGTGAAGGAGAAGCATGTCGATCCTCGCGGTAGGACGTCGTGGACGACGAGGACTACAATTTCTGCTCCAGCCGCCGCAGGTGCCATTAGTTTATTTCATGTTTAAATTTAGTCGGCTTTCATTCAAATCCTTGTAATATATAACAAATTTAAATAAATTTGAGTGTTTAAATTTAGTCGGTTTTCATTCAATTCCTTGTAATATATAACAAATTCAAATAAATTTGAGTGTTTTCGGTTCAATATAAGTTTTTAGAATTTATGTTTGGGTGACACGACTGAAAAAACAAAGTGCCTAAAAGCATCATCACGCGGCGACGTACACAAACGCTTGATCCGATATTTTTCAGATACGGGGAACGCAGCTGTAGATGTTGTAAGGTTGTTTGAGCGGGAAGTAGCCGTGTGCCATTCTCTTTACAAAAAAGATCAACGTGCCCGCTCCTTTTAACAAAAAACTGTGAAAAAAAGCTTTTACTGATGGCAGACAGAAGCCGTGTCCGTTCGTTTTAACGAAAAAATAAGTGAAAAGAAACTTCAACATGCGGCAGATAATTGCGGTGCCCGTTTGTTTTCACAAAAATATTCAACCGTGCATGTTCTTGTATCGACATAAGAGTAGTTCTGTTTCCCCAGCGGTGCCTCCCCGTTCTCCCCGGTGACCAGCCCCAGGCCCTGCCGCCGGTAGTTGCCCCAGCGGCGCCTGGTTTCCCTGTTTTCGTTTGCCAGTCTCATCTTGCTCTACAAGCTGCAATAAGATCTACAAGAAACGAATCATTTAGAACACAATCTGCTGTGGAAAAAAGCGAACAGACAGAAGAAATCAATCCAGGACAAGACGAACACCTAATCCTAATCGACGGGGGAAGGCAACAAAGCATAGCTAACCGAACATATTTAGTCTTCCTCAAAATATAAAATGTGTTCATAGCCTAAAGACAGAAACAAGAATGAATCGATTTCATACCTCACTGGGGATTCAGCGCCCAAGATCCCGCTCATGCAACCTATAACACGGCATAGGCGAATCGAGCTGCCATCCCAGTTCTCCGAGAATAACGGCTCGATGCTCTCGCGACCATGGCGACGCGGGGCGAGCTAGAGCCGCCGCCGGCCTGATCTCCCTCTGGCGGCGTCCTCTTCCACCACCGACACCAGATCCTGTCTCTCCCGTGCGTCCTCTCTCCTTCTGCCCCGAGTTCCGGCCCTGCTTCTCGTCGTGGCAGCGCCGGCCGTGTTCTGAGCTCGACATGCCTGCGACGGCGGTCGCCCCGACCTCGCCGCACACTGCAGCTGCTCCAACCGCCGGGCTTGCCACGGCTCCTCTGGGCCACCCCGGCGAGGTGCTGGTGGCCTCCCCTGCGCCCGTGTCAGCGGCGCTCCCTTCGCCGGTCGATCTGGCTCGGCCGGCCACCTCCGCCGCCATGCTGGCCGCGACCGTCCTGGCATCCCGCAAGGCCGACCCGGATGTTGGGGGCCGTTTGGCTCGTCCTCGCCGCCCCCATAAGCCCGCGACTGCGGCCGCACCTTCGCCTTCCCCGTCTGTCGTCCCTGCTGCCGCCATGGCGGGAGGCTCCGTCGCCCAGCTGCCCGTCCCCGAGTTTGGGCTGGTGCCTTGTACTGCTGCGCCCCTCAGTCCGGCCTCCCGTTGCCCTGAAGACGACGCCAGCCTAGCAAGGAGATGTTGCCCTGCTGGTGCCGGCGGGTGTGGAGGCAACGCGAGACGTCTCTCCTACGCCAAGGTCGTGTCTTCAACTCCGGCTTCTCGGCGTGGTGCGGGCGCGAGGAGGATGCTTCGCGGGATGGCGGGAAGTACCTTCCGGCGCCGCCGGGCTGCTCGACATTGATGCCCCGTCCCCTCCCGGCATGGCTCAATGGGAGGTGCTTGTCGTTGCTTGTTTCGGGTCACCGTCGTCTGCGGCTGTCGAGATCCCATCCGGTGTTCTCATTGTCTCGGATCCGGCCACCGAGCACGCGAGTGTTTCAACACGTGGAAGCCGTTGAGCTCCTTGCCAGGCCTCATGGCGTCGTCCCAACCTCGGCTCACAGTGCATCCTTGCCATGGCAAGAAGCATGTTGACCAGCCTCCGCCGCTTCGACGTTCTTCTACTTCGCCTACTCCGGTTGTGCCGGATGTGCGGTCTACCACGAGCGAGCAAGCCTTGTTGCTCCGCTCCGAGCTCCATGCTTGTCTCACAAGAGTCGAGAGTTTCTTGGTGAGAGCGGGGACTTCTCTTGACATGTTGCCGGTTGTGCTCGAAGCCTCTCCTCCGGTGAGGTCATTGCCGGTTCGGTTGAGGTTGGAGAAGACAACCTCTATGGCGGTTTCCCCCCGTGCTAGTCCTTCGCCGTTGCCGCAGGCCCACGTGTCTTTTGCCTGTGAGGGCGAGGACACAATTGGGGTCAAGGCTCCGGTGATGTTGCTCATGCCTGAGTTGCAAGAGTTATGTGGGAAGTTGACTCCTCCTCTGTCGGTGATGCATTTGGAGGTGGGTTCGCTTGCAGCCTCGACGATGGCTTCTACAAAGCCATCAGTTGATCCTAGCCTCGACGATGCCTGTGAGAGCGTGGACACCATTGGGGTCAAGCCCCCGGCGATGTTGTTCATGCCTGAGTTGCAACAGTTGTGTGGGAAGTCTGCTCCTCCTCTATCGGTGGTGCATTTGGAGGTGGATTCGCTTGCGGCCTCGACGATGGCTTGTGCAACGCCATCGGTTGAGCCCGGCCGGCTTCTTGTGTACGATGCCCTCTTTGCAAAAGAGATTTTTGACTTGCTTGTCGGTTTGGAGGCGGCTAGCCCTGGCTCCGCCAAAGAGATTGCTTGCCTCCTATCGGAGAAGCCTACGGGAAACAAAGTCAAGAAGGTGATGGAATATCTTAGGAGGAAAAGCAAGAAGAATGGCGCCACAAGGAAGGCATCCGCAGTTGCTTGATGGATGGTTTTCATCTTCTTCATGTGTTTTTGGTGGGGTTTCCTCCATCATATGGTGGTTGATGTGTGAGTTTGTGGTTGTTGCGGGTTGTCTTTGGTGTGCCTAGGTGGTCGTGGAGTTGCATGTTTTGGGGCGAGTTCGTTTGTGGATTTGTTGTAACGGTTTTCGCCCGGTTTCCCGTTAATTAACTGGGCTTTCTCTTCTTAATTAATAGAAAGAGGCAAAGCTTTTGCCTCCCTTTCAAAAAAATAAAATAACACGGCATAGGCGGTAGGACACCAAGCAGCGGAGGGGCGCCGGACCTGCTTCTCCCGTATCGGCTTCTCACCCGTCGACAAAGGCCCCGATGGACATCCATGGACAGGGAAGTAGCGTGGGCTTCCTGCAGGTGCCGCCGGTGCGGTATTCAGAGGACATACCGGCCCGCCTCCACTTCTGCGCATTGGCGGAATTAGTGCCTCTTCCCGGTAGGCGACGAAATCAAATGGCCCGGCGGCGGAAGTGGGTGGTGCGGGCGTCAGCAGGCGACTGGTGCCGGGAACACACGGCTGGTACGGACGGCGGCGAGTAGCTTGTACGGGGGACGCGAGGCTGCTGCTGATGGGGAGATAGGCTGCGAGGGGCGGCGGCCTCCTTCTATGGTTGCGCATAGATTCCGATCGGACCGGGAACGGTCCGAGAGGTGGCACGAGAACGATCAAAGCAAGGATTAGAGGCATGTCATCGAGGACGGGGCCGTGGCGCCGGCGACCAAGAGCTTTTGTTGCAGGTGAGGATCCAGCAAAAAAAATTGGGAAAATTTGCTACAGGACATCGTTATTTTGTGGCATTTGCCAAAACACACCGTTCAATTGTGTCTTTGCCAGGTACCATTACAATTATGTGTCATATTTGCTAGAACACACCACCTGGCTAAAAACGGAAAATTTTGCACTTTTTTTTTTTGGAGCAACCGGCAGGAGCACTGCCTTTTCATTAAGCAAGAGGGAACAACAAGGTCCAAACTGTACAAAGAGAGGGCATTTTTAGATTAAGGTGGTAAAATGCCCAGAACCCACCATAAATTTTGCACTTTTGACTGTGATGATTGTTTTCGAAGACAAAGGGCAAAACTTTCCGTTTTAAGCTAGGTGGTGTGTTCTGGCAAATGTGCCACAGAATTGTAATGGTACCTGGCAAAGACATAATCGGGCGGTGTGTTTTGGCAAACGCCACAAAATAACGATGTCCTGTAGCAAATTTTCCCAAAAAAATTAGATGGATCCTACGAATGTTGTTGGGGATGGATGGGAACCACGGGCTCGTATTGGGGAGAGAAAAATAAGTGGAGCTAGGATCAATTAGCAACAGCATGCAGGATGATATTACTTGCCATATTAAGGCTAATTGAATGTACAGAAAGGAAATATGAAATATGATTACGCAAAATCTAATTCCTGCCTGGGCACTGTGCAGTCTTACGTCGTGCTCACCCTTCGCGCGCGTCCGTTCCCAATCGAGCGGCCCTGATAAAGCGGTTCACAAAACGACACGCGCTCTGTGGCCCCTAGATCACTTATCTCTATCCCCTCCTCTCCGCAAGCCCTCTTTCACACGCCAGTCAGAGGAATATCGCCGCCGACGGCTCACGCCAGCGTCCTCTCCGGCCGCCGCGCTTTGGCCTTCTTTGCGCCCCTCCCTACGCCTTCTCCCCACCCTCATCCGGCCAGCCCACTCCCCACCCCATGAACTCGAGCGATAGCTTGCGCCGCCACCGACGGGATCAGAGATCTTGGCGGAGGCGCTGGTGGTGCCCGTGCCCGCGCTCTAGAGGAGAAGGGCGGCGGCCATGGAGTTTGCCGCTGGGGAGAGGGGAAAAACGGCGTCGTCGCTCTCAAGGGCCGCGTCCATGGTGGAGTGTTGGTTGTGCGGTTGGCGGGGATTCGCGGTGTGTCCTGCCCCCAAGGCGGAAGACGGCGGTGCGGCAGTGGCTTATATGGGGGAGGCACGGAGGAGGAGCGGGGGATCTGGCGGCCACCGGCGTCCAGAGGCGCGCTGCAATGGTGCTCCACTTCAACGACATCCCTCTACATGGTGAGACCTTTCTCTTTGCCCTGGTCATGGTGTAGTTCTGCGTGATGCAAACACCTGACTGACCCAAGTTTTCAGGCGAGGTGTCGTTACCATTGCAGTCAATGGGAGAAGTTACAAGTGATATCCGGCGAGCAAATTTGATAGTTAGTCCTCGCCTGATTGGGTCCATTCCTCTGGCAGAACTGACCAGCCCCAATTAGGCCATTATTCGTCAGAGTATTGTTGGACTTGATCTAGCACCAGTGCGGACTAAATTTGGTGGAAATTCTGAGACTTAAAATGTTGCAGACCTGATCCATGGACTTAATTAGTAGTAGTTTTCCAAGTTAAGGTCACAGTACACTGACGAAACCAAGCCATCAGCCATGCTGCATGCACGAGCTTTGTACACACACACCACACGTAGTTTTCAACTTTCAGGAGCTCAGCAGTTGGCGCTGCGGAGAATCGATAGCCATCCTGCTATTTTGTACATCTTGAAAAATCGAAGGATGTAACAAATAGTAGTTTTCCCAGGTTCTGTTAGTAACTTTTGGAACTGGATGTACTTTCGAACATTATTTTACATCTAGAATGATGAAACATTCAAGTTGTGTTTTCACCAAATCTAGATGAAACTTATGCATGTCGGTGTATCTTTTATCTTTTTTCTGCATCCAGAAATTTGAATGGATCAAGTAAAACACTCGTATGTTCGTGATTTTGGTGCATCTATGGTGCATCTGGATTTTTTTTTCTCTTTTCTACATCCAGAATTTTGAATGGATGATGTAAAACACTAGTATATTTTGTGATCTCAGGTTTGGTTCATCCGGATGTATTTTTTTCCTTTTTCTACATCCACTGCTGCCATTTAGTACATTTTCAAGTGGAAGGATGTCTTTTTTTCTCTATTTCCTACATCCAGAATTTTGAATGGATCAAGTAAACACTACAGTAGTATATTTGTGCTCCCAGGTTTGGTTTCATCCGGATGTATTTTTTCCTTTTTTCTACATCTACTGCTGCTATCTTGTACATTTTCAACTGGAATCACAACTTTCTGGCAATAGTAGTTGTGAACTGGAGGAAGAAGAGAACGCGCTGCTAGCGCGGTGGTAGCGAAAGGCAGTGGCCTAGCTACCCGTCCTGGGTTCGATCCCTGCTGGGACGAATTTTGGGATGTCTCACCAGGAACACTGTTCCACTGAGAGCACTGTTCCTTTAATAAATCTTCGGACCCGTGTTCGTGCCACAACTGTCAGAACTCAAAACACGTGTGCTCTGTGTGTGTAGTTGTAGGTCTAGCTTGTGTGCTAGGGGTGTGCGTGTGGTGTGTGTGTGGTGTGAGTTTAGCACATGAGTTCAGATACTACAACTGTACCACCGATCGAGAGGCATCAAAAAAAAAAAAAAAAAACTGGAGGAAGAAAAAAGCGGTGAGGCCCTTTCATGACCAGCCATGCCGTTTGGTGGATGCATGCTCCCACGTCGAAAAGTAAGCGGAAACAAAGCGTGAGGAAAAGTCAAGTTGGCCTCCACTTTCTATTTTTAGTTACCTATCGCTGTTAGCTGTTGGGACCACATTTTATTTTAGGAACGTTTTGATTCAGACAAGGGGAGCACCGTGTAAGACTATTTGGTAACCGCGCACTGTGTAGCAATGTCCATATGATTATAGCTAATTAAATTTGATTGATTCGGGAGTAGTGGAAAGAGATCAAATGAAGCAGAGATCTCAGATTAGATCAACGGTCCGGATGCTCCGAATCTCCTTCACCAAACGCGTTGTACAACCTACGATCAACTCCAATATAATATATAGATTTAAACACAACTTATATTTTTTATTTATATACTTATCGAAAACTCAGTTGCATCCATCGGTTGATGCGGAAGCTGGGCGATGTTCCCTTTCTTTGAAACTAGTACTCCCTCCTTCCCAACATAGAATACATATACTAGTTCCCCATGGCCGTCTTGGTGCGCGCGAGCTGGTCGAGCACGGCCGCGCCGACGGTGGCCGCCTCTTCGGCGCCCGCGCCCAGCAAGGAGTCGACGATCTCGGCAGCGGCCTCGAGGGAGTACCAATCACAGTCATGAGCCTTGACGCCACGTACTCTGCTTGCATCCCGGAAGTTTCTGACAGTCGATGAAAATCTTTGTCACATTTATCGGCTAACGCGAAGCTTCCTTTGACTGTGATTGGTCCCTTGGGTCCAGGCAACCTCCATGGTAGATACGTATAATGTGGTACTGCCATAAACCTCGCATATGCTGGTCGCCCCAACAAGGCGTGATATTGCGACGGGAAATCCACAACTTCAAACTCCAATCTTTCTATCCTGTAATTTTCTCGGGTCCCAAATTGAACGTCGAGATTAATCCTTCCCAACGGATAGCTCGGCTTCTCTGGTGTGATTCCATGGAAACGCATGTCGGTTGGATTTAGATTTGCTAGGGATATGTTCATCTTTCTCAATGTATCTGCATACATAAGGTTTAGACTGCTGCCTCCGTCTATGAAGACTCGAGATACGTCGAACCCAGCGATCACCGCTGGTAAGATAAGTGCTGACTGCCCTGGTCGAGGAACTTGCTGCGGGTGATCCGCAATTGTGAAGCCAATGTCCTGTCCCGACCAATTTAGGTACTCTATTGTTGGTGGAGGCATCTTCTCTGCCATGAACACTTGCCGCGAGATTACCTTCTGAGCCCTGTTAGATGGCCTAGCTTTCTGAATCATCGAAACCGCGCCGTTGGAGTTAGGGTCCACATATGGAGGTGGGTGTGGTGCTGCCGCTATTACGAAGTCGGTGTCGATTTTCGTCTGTAACCGCGGGAGGATGTGGTAAGTGGATCTCACTCGTAGGCCCTTGAGGGTTTCGATTTGCGGCTTGAGCGTTGGCTATCCCCGCTACTCGCAGCATTGCTTGAAAATTACGACAGTCCTTCTGCAGATGTCCTGACTGCCTTCTTCCATTGTTGTCGACACAAAAATGCATCCGGCATGGCCCGTTCATCATATCTTCGGGAGTTACGAAAGGTCTACGAAACCTTGATCCGCTATTTTGCTCGTTATTTCGGGAATCATCTCTATTGTCGCCTCGCTGCACATTACTTCTTTGATATTCATCTCTATTGTTTCCTCCGTTGTTTCCCCGAAAACCAGCCGATATTTGGCCAGGAGCATTGTAATTCGAGAATTGCCGAGGAAATCGCCTTCTATTTTGAAAGTTTCGGCTACGGTCCTCCTCTGGTGACCTGTGTCGTTTATTATGAACGGCATCCTCTCCGTCTGCCCATCTGTTTGCTATCTCCATTAGTGCTGACACTGTCCTTGGGTTAGTTCTCCCCAAGTCTTCGACGAAATCTCCTCGCCGAATTCCTGCCACAAACGCATATATTGCTCTCTCGTCAGATATGTTCTCTGCCGAGTTTTTGATGATGTTCCACCTTTGGATGTACTTTCTCATCGATTCATCATGTTTTTGTCGACACGATCTCAGCTCTTCAAGTGATGCTGGTTTTTTGCAGGTTGATCGGAAGTTCTTGACGAACACATCCTCAAAACTGTCCCAGCTGTCGATGGATCCCGGAGGAAGTTTCTTTATCCATGATCTTGCGGCTCCACTCAGGTGTATTTGAATACTCTGCATTGCTGTTGCCCTGGTGCCACCTATCAATTTCACCGTCTCCAGATAATCGACTAGCCAATCCTCAGGATCTTGCAGGCCATCGAATTTCTTGAAACTATCGGGTAACTTGAATCCTGACGGGACTCGAGTTTTTCGAACTCGTCTCGTAAAACACGGGAGTCCACACATATCTTCCTCAGCAACCTACGGTGAATGCCGATGTTCCCTTCTTTCTTGTCGCGCTCTATCCACTCCGGCTCGAGTCGTTGTGTCTCCGACTCCACTTGCTCTCGGTGGATCTTGCACCTGCTGCGGTAGGTCTCGGACTATTTTGCCTTGCAGTTCCTTCGGGAGGTGTAGCTGCGAACGCTGCTCCCATGGCTCCGCATCCTGCCATGGCCATGTTATACAACGCTTCTCTTGGATCTCCGGGGGGTGGCCTGGACGCTAGGATAAAAGCTTGTGTCGCCATGTACCCCGCTTCCGGTGTTTTTGGAATAATATTCCCCCTCGTGTCGATTGACATAAAGGACATGTCGAGGTTTTGGATTAGAGTCTCTCTTTCTGCTTCAGGTATGTTTTGCAGCCGAGATCTTTCTCTCCTGCGAGCTTCTCTATGACTATCTCCCGAAGTTCCTGAATGTCGACTTAACTCTGCTCTTCGCCTGCTTGATGCGGAAGCTGCCTCCCTTCTTCTGTTCAAAGCGGCTGTCTCTTTTTCCAATTCTCTTCCCGCTCTGGCGAGCCTATACCGGTATGCTTGCGGTTCTTCCACCGTAGCGGTTGTCTCCATTGGTTCGGAACCATCCATAGCTCTCGCTGCTCTATCCCATGCTTGCTTGTGGAAGTTGAACTCTGACGCGTGGTGTAGGCCCGACATATTTAGTGCCCAAACCTCGCCTTAAGTCAGAGGGATCGACATATGGATTTCCCAATTCGTCGAAAGCCTCTGATGTCTCCTCCTGATCGCGACTTGTTTCTCCAATGGCATAAACCTGATGATATGTTGAATTTTGAACTTTACTGGGTTTGGTGACACCATCATATAGATTGGTGAAGACCTTGCCCACGATGAGTGGATCTGTCGATGAAGTTGAAGCTGTCGACGCTATTCGAGTCATCGCTTATATCGGAGTCCGCGGATGACTCGAAGGATATGTCGCTGAAGATTTTGGCGAGCTTTTCGCTTGCCCTGGTGCTGATGAAGCGTGGCGACGAAATTTCTCCGTCGCTTGACTCTGTTGACGATGCTGAATTCGAAATATCGGGATCGACCGCCGATGATCCCGACGAGATCGGAATTTCGAGACGATATGATCCTTCCTTCTCGACGCGGAAGTGGATCAGGAGACAGTTTATATCTGACAGTGTGTTCTGCAAGCAACTTTTTAATTTTTCTTGCATCAGTAGTAGCATTGCATTTTTCAATAAAATCATCATCAAGTTCCACATAATCTTCATCAAGATCATCACTAGAGTATTCAAGTTCGGGTGAATTAACGGGTGTAGTAACATCGGGAGTTTTAGTATTTTCAATTTGTCTAGACCTAGCAATTGTAGCATCTAGAAAAGTTCCCAATGAACCACTATCATCAAGCACAACTGAAGCATCATCAATATTATAAGAGTTTTCAGATTCGGCGAAGTACCGAGCATTTGAAGCTTGTGGTGGTGAAACAAGTTTACTTATCACAGATGGTGAATCAAGAGCAACAAAGGTACTCAGAGTTGTACCTTTTCTTGTAGTGGATGGTAATATGGCGACCTTAGTATCGCGAGTTTTACCCATGATGGAGAATTTGCAGCGAAGAATATCAATCCAAGTGAACTTCCAAATAAAGCTACGTTCCCCGGCAACGGCGCCAGCAAATAGTCTTGATGACCCACAAGTATAGGGGATCGCAACAGTCTTCGCGGGAAGTAAAACCCAATTTATTGATTCGACACAAGGGGAGACAAAGAATACTTGAAAGCCTTAACAGCGGAGTTGTCAATTCAGCTGCACTCGGAAACGAGACTTGCTCGCAAGAGTTTATCGATAGTAACGAGTTTTATAGCGATAGCGGTAGTAAAATAACAGCGGCTGAGTAACAAAGAAAGCGAGTAGTGATTTTAGTAAACGGCGAGGATTAAAATACTGTAGGCACGGGGACGGATGACGGGCGTTGCATGGATGAGAGAAACTCATGTAACAATCATAGCAGGGCATTTGCGAGATAATAATAAAACGGTATCCAAGTACTAATCAATCAATAGGCATGTGTTCCAATTATAGTCGTACGTGCTCGCAATGAGAAACTTGCACAACATCTTTTGTCCTACCAGCCGGTGGTAGCCGGGCCTCA
>NC_061510.1:37088504-37103548 GCF_022539505.1 Lolium rigidum
TCCTATTACAACTCTACTTTCCTTAATATATCTTGGGCTCTCGAACCTTCTTATTCTTCGGGTAGTGGGCCTTCATTAAACCCCGGGTACCATCTTCGGCAGGCCCATTTGGGATGCCTATGTCACCTGTTGTGTGGGGCCCCCTGGCCCATCTTCGTCTCCCCTTCGGTGTTCTGGAATCTTCCGGGAAAAATAAGATACTGGGTCTTTGTTTCGTCGAATTCCGAGAATATTGCCCGAACAACCTTTCTGGAACCAAAAACAACAGAAAACAGGAACTGGCACTGTGGCATCTTGTTAATAGGTTAGTTCCGGAAAACGCATAAAAACATTATAAAGTGCGAGCAAAACATGTAGGTATTGTCATAAAACAAGCATGGAACATCAGAAATTACAGGTACGTTGGAGACGTATCAAGTACCAACACCAGTATGTCAGGGAATAAAAACCGATCTGCCTTGTCGACGTTGATGGAGAGCCGAGAGTACGAATCACCATTGTCGAGGACGTAGCAACCGGGACAAAAACTGCGAGGATAATCCTCCTCGCGGCAACCATGAGAAAAGATCCAAGATCGATCTGGCGAAGCAAGATCTGAAACCCATACCTAGATAATTGTAATCTTTCAACACCACCATTGACGCCGGGAAGGAGATCTCGTCGTCGAACGAAAGGCCGAAGATCACTTATTGCAGACGATGCCATCTCCATTGTGGGGAAACCAACAAGAAAACAATGACCAAAACCCTAATATAGACTACTGAAAAGACTACTTTTATTGAAAACTCCACGCATGAATCGGGTTCCCCACTCCTCCCGACGCCGGCGAAGCCGGTCGGAGGGGGGGGGACCAATCTATGGAGTCGGCTGAAGTGGAGGCGGCTAGGGCTTTTTCTCTCTGAAGGCTGCAGGTCAATCGTGAATTCTTCATGAGCCAATTTGCTTGGTTTGGTCCACCTCATTTTCTTGTCCACCTGCGAAATGGGCTAGTTGCCGCTGTATGAATTCGGGACTTTTCAGCAACCTTCCAAGGTTCCCTCAAAAAAGAATCAGGCCTTCGAAGGCTTTTTCCTGACTTTGTCTCTGCGTGAACTTTACTAGCGAAATCATTGATTCTCGAAAAAAAACTAGCGAAATCATTGGTCAAAGGAAAGATTTTTTCGAAGGGCAATAAAAAACATTGGTAAAGGAAAACATGCGCGTTGTAAAGCCGTCACGTGGTTGCTTCTTGCTTGTAGTGTCACGAAACTTCCATGAAGTGATGTTTTTTCTCGCCACTTGTCGCAAGGGAGAGCAAAGTTGGTAGGAGGGAGAGCAAAGTTGGTAGGAGGGATGAGAAAGATAGACATGGAAGGGTGGGCTGGCTCAGTTTTCCGATTGTATTTTTCAAAATTCGATTTTAAAACAAGATATCTTAAAAAGCGCTTGTTCAAATTATGAGTTGTTTTCACTTTTGAGATCTTAACAATGGTCAAGATCTTAAACTGGATCTCCATGTAAGATTTTCTGAAACTTTTTTTGGGGTACTTTCTCAAATACCACAATTTTACTTTTGGTGTACTTGGGTTTCCTTGTAGCTATACATGCACTATACTTGGAGTGTGCTTCACTATAGTTGTACTTTAGGTTTCTGGCGTAGTTTTTATTTTTGAAATGGGGGATGCCCTGGCCTCCGCATCGGTAGATGCACACAGCCTTATATTGGAAATATGAAAAAAGTTTAAAGTTTACACATGACGAACCAGAGAGAGTCGATACAAAATCAACCATCGAAAGAAAAAGCAGTATCTTCTATCCCTAGACATCTTGTAGTCTACTTATTGGCCGCCAACTAGTAAAAAATATCATGAGCAGCCATTAGCAGCCAGTTCCATCCGGTAACCATACGTTCCCGACGAATCCTCCGGAGACATGAAAGGCCATAATTGAATCCAATGTATAGCTATATGAATAACCTGCAAACAAATTGTAGAGTTCTTTCTATTAGAGTAAATATCATTTCGGCAGTTCCATATCAACCAAACTATAGCTGAGACCCCAATGCGAATATGAGCCTTAATTTTTGTGTTAATACCATTCAACCAATTTACCAAACAAAATAATAATATTTGTTGGTGGTGCAACATCGAAAGTGACATATACAACACGCTAGACTAATTTAGCAAACGGACAGGAGTTAAAAAAAAAAGATGATTCACCGTCTCCTCCGAGTAAAAGGAACAACATTTTGTACTCCCGCTCCAATTCCTTTTAGCTAGATTATCTTGGGTTAGAAGTACTTTTTATTTAGGAACCACATATTTTTTTAATCTTAAGTAGGATTTTCAACTTTCAGAGATATTTGCGAAGAAAACTAGTGTGTCCATTCATTAAATCCGTAATAATCAATTTTACTGTGAATGTACCTGAACTAGTCAATTTCTAGACGTAAGAATACGCCCCATTATTCAATCGTACCCCATAAGGCGGCTGCATAAATGTACCCACAAGTGTCATTTATTGCCATCTAAACGACGCGTGAAACCCATATTTATGGGAGTCGATGCTAGCACACTTGCAACAGAGTACTGATGAGCAAGTGGGTATAAACCGAGCCAAGTATCTTCCCAAGACCGAACTGTAGAACCGTCCCCTACTTTGAAAAGGCCCTTTGTTAAAGAACTCGTCTTTAACATTCATAAGGCCTTTCCAAAATGGAGAATCTGTCGGTTTTCTTTTAACTTGAGCTAGAGTTTTTTGAGAAAAATATTTATTGGGTAGAAATTCTTTCCACACCACCTCTTCGTTAATTAACTTAAACATCCATTTGATGAGTAAACATTTATTTTTAATATCGATTACCTCGATACCTAGTCCACCTGATCTTTTGGTCTACAAATCATATTCCATTTCGTTAACCTATATTTGCGTTTATTTTGTGCCCATTGCTACAAAAAGCGAGATCTATAAAAATCTAGTCGTTTTCTTACCCCTTTGGACTGAGTTGATTAGTACCAACCGATCGTCGTTTGATAATAACTTACCTGCAGAACAACTAAGTTTTGTCTCAAAATGGCTCTGGACAGGATACCACCCATAAATTCACAGTTTCCTATAATGGATAGGGACCCCCAAGTACTTGAAAAGAAGAGGACCAGATTCACAACTCAATAGTTGTTTATACTGTTCCTCTTCATCTTTGGCTTTCCAAAAAAGAAAATCTCGCTCTTGTGAAAATTAATTTTAAAACTAGATAATTGCTCAAAGAAAGACAATATTAACTTCATGTTTATCACTTTCTCTAAGTCATGTTCCTGAACCAAATTGTATCATCAACATATTGCAGAATTGATATTCCTCCCTCAACAAGATGAGGAACCAGACTACCCACTTGACCATCTTCTTTGGCTCTTGCTATTAAAACAACCAACATATATGCAATAATATTAACTAACATCGGAGACAACAGGTCCATGTCTCAATCCCTTCCTAGTTTAAAAATAATGGCCAATATCATCATTAACCTTTATTCCTACACTCCCTCCTTTAATATATTGCCCAATAAAATCGCACCACAGAGATACAAATCCCTTCATGCGTAAAGCTTGTTGCAGTAAAGACAATTTGACTTTTTCATAAGCCTTCTCAAAATCAATTTTAAAAAGGATGTCATTCATTTTTTTCTTATGTAGTTCATGAATCATTTTATGTAACACCACTACACCTTCAAGAATCTGTCTACTAGGCATAAAAGATGATTGTGTGGGTCTAACCACCTTTTCAGCAATCTCGGAAATTTGATTTGCTGCCACATTTGTGAAAATCTTGAAACTCACATTTAGAAGACATATATGTCTATATTATTGTATTTGTAGTGCATTTTTTTGCGTAAACGAGTAATGACCCCAAAGTTTAGTTTAAACAACTGCAAATTACCATTATGAAATTGATAAAGTAGTACCAACAAATCTCCATTAATAACATCCCAGAAAATTGATAGAATTCAACGGAAAATCCATCCGGTCTCGGCACCTTATTTAATTCGATCTTAAAAATGGCCTCACGAACCTCCTTCTCTAGTAAAAGTGGTTGTGTGGATATCATTCTCAGCGGTGGATAATTTGTGGTAAATCATGATTTATCTCTTCATCTAGAGTAAAATGCAATGGTGCTAGATCACCAAACAAAGTATTGTAGTTTTGTAATATAAACTTTTAGATTATCTTGACCCACTATGGTTCCTTCATTCCTCAGGTTCAAGTTAAAATATTTTCATCTTTCTATGTTACCCAGTTGCAATCAAATGACAATATTTTGCGTTATTTCCTCCTTCTTGAACATGTTTTACTTTTTCTCTCTGAGCCCATTTTGTTTCTTCATCTCTCTTCAATTTTGTAATTTTCTCATTTGCGTTCCTTAAAGACTCCCGTTTGTCTACCATTAGATGTCTGCCCTCAGCCTTAAGCTCAAATTCATCGATGATAGATACAAGTCTTACTTTTTCTTGTTTGTAATTATTGCTTAGATTCTTAGTCCATCCTCTTAAAAATCTTCTCATGTGTCTAATCTAGTTTTGCCAAATCTCCAAGGGTGACTTTCTCCGAGTCACAACCTCCCATTCTGATTTGACCATCTCATAAAAAATTCTTGTGGAAACCAAGATAATTAAAAGGAAAACAAATTTTTATTTCCTAGATGCGCATGTTCTCTGAAATCGATTGATAAGGGTGTGTGATCAGATCCAGTCCGTGTTAGTGCCCTTACTTAAACTAGAGAAAACTTCTATTCACATTGAACGCTAGCAAGAATGCAATATTTATTCAAATGTCCGATTCTCTCAGCCCAAGCGAATTGTCTACCCGATGTACTTTGGGTTCCAAAGCACTTGTACTTCGGTGTACTTCAGGTTTCACTTTGATTTCAACATACTTGTAGTTCGGTGCCAGCATAGGATCGCACTGAACCAATAGGGATTCGCCAAGGACGCCCTTTGCTAGTGGTTCTCCTTTATTATTAACTCATAAATTTATAATTACAATCAGTGAGTGAAACTGCAGTCCGACACCTAGATCAATCGAACCCCCAAACTTTGATATCCTGGAGATACACTCCAGAGCACGAATCACTAGCTACCCCAAATTTCTTTCCCATGGAGTTGAGAGGCAGACTCCATGATATCGAATGTCGATCCCCAAATCCATCCATATCGACTATGCGGCAGATTCGAGGCATTGTTCGCTCCCTCCACACAATCACCCGTGTTCCATTGATCCATCCCCACCCACATCCCGCCCCATAACCCGTGTTCTCGCCCCTTCCTTTGCAAGCGATACGAAATAAGAATCGTTCATTTCATTATAGCCACGCCCTCCCCATTTTGAATCCCCTGCAGATGGCCCAGTTTCCATTCTCTCACCAGAGTAATTATTGTAGGGATTCGTAGCATAGAAAACAAAAATTTTACTACCGCAAGAAAGAATAACAAGCCAAGATCTAATCTAGTAGATGGTAGCAACGATGTGAAGATCAACATACCCTCGAAGATCGCTAAGCGTTAACGAGATAAATCTTGTGGTGGATGTAGTCGATCACTTGCCGCTTTCAAAAGCGCGTAGAAGATCTTGACGGTGCCACAATCGGGCAGCACCTCCGTACTCGATCACACGTACGGTGTCGATGAAGACGTCCTCCTCTCGTTCCGGCGGACGGCGAATGTAGTAGATTCTCCTCGAAACCCTGCCAGCACGACGGCGTGGTAAGGGTGGTGGTGTGGAGATCTCCGACATGGCTTCATCGTAAGCACCGCGGGAGAAATAGGAGGAGGGAGTAGCTAGGGTTTGGGAGAGAGGGGGCTTGGGGCGCCGGCCTGGGAGCCCCTTGGTGGTGCGGCCAAATGGTGACCAGCCCCTCCCCTCTCCCCCACTTTAAATAGGTGGAAATCCCTAGGGTTTACCCCAAAACCATATTGGATCCCAACTCCAAAACTTACCAAAATTGGGAAACCTAGACAAGGTGGGATTCCTCCCCTTCCTTGTGGTGTGGCCGGCCACCTTGGTGGAGTCCACCATGGACTCCACCTTCCCACTTGGTGGGTTGGCTAGTGACATAGGCATCCCCAATGGGCCTGCCGAAGATGGTACCCGGGGTTTACTAAAGGCACACGACCCGAAGAATAAGAAGATTCGGAAGCCCAAGATGCTATTAAGGAAAGCTAGAGTTGTATTAGGAAACGATACTTGTAATCTTGCGGGATGGGTCAGAAACCCTCCCGGACTCTCAGTAAACTTGTGTATTACGAAACCCTCGGCTCCACCTCCTATATAAGGGGAGTCGAGGGACAAAGAAAGGATCGAATTTATCGTCAACACAACCCTAGTTTTATATTCGTCGAGTACTTTTCGTGCTGAAACCTTCGAGATCTACTTGCCCTCTACATCCAACTAAACCCTAGTCTACAATCCGTAGGAATTGACAAGTTAATACCTTGTCAATTGGCGCCGTCTGTGGGATTTAGAGGCGACAAGGAGCTGATCTCGATGACACGTTCAAGATCGTCGACTTCATCGGTAGCAAGCAACATCATGGACAAAGGTAAACAGATCGAAACTGGTCTCGTTGATTTTGTACCTCACCCGCCCTCCCGTTTGGATGCATATGCGTATCTGGAGGAGCCCATCGAGATGACGTTGGGAGAGTTTCACTTCCGCGTCGAGAAGGAAGGATCATATCGTCTCGAAATTCCGATCTCGTCGGGATCATCGGCGGTCGATCCCGATATTTCGAATTCAGCATCGTCAACAGAGTCAAGCGACGGAGAAATTTCGTCGCCACGCTTCATCAGCACCAGGGCAAGCGAAAAGCTCGCCAAAATCTTCAGCGACATATCCTTCGAGTCATCCGCGGACTCCGATATAAGCGATGACTCGAATAGCGTCGACAGCTTCAACTTCATCGACAGATCCACTACTGTGGGCAAGGTCTTCACCAATCTATATGATGGTGTCACTGATACGTCCAAAACGTATCTACTTTCCCGAACACTTTTGCTATTGTTTGCCTCTAATTTGTGTATTTTGGATGCAACTAACACGGACTAACGCTGTTTTCAGCAGAACTGTTCTGGTGTCTCGTTTTTGTGCATAAATCCAACTTTCAGGAAAAACCTCGGGATTTTGACGAAGGCCCTATTTTCCCGAATACCGACGGAGCCGTAAGGACAAATCAAGTGGAGGCCCGAGGGCCCCACACCATAAGGCGGCGCGGCCTAGGGGGCCGCGCGGCCCTATGGTGTGGCCCCTCGGCCGGCCTCCGACGCCCTCCTTCGGACTATATATCGGCCTCGACCTAAAAACGCACGGGGAGAAGTCGAAGTCGCCAGAAACCCTCCAGAACACCGCCACATCGCGAAACTCCGTCTCGGGAGCCAGAAGTCTCCGTTCTGGCACTCCGCCGGGACGGGGAATTGGAGGAGATCATCACCATCATCACCGCCAATGCCTCTCCATCAACCAGCCATGTTTCCCCCATCCATGTGTGAGTAATTCCCCCGCTGTAGGCCGAAGGGGATGGTAGGGATTGGATGAGATTGGTCATGTAATAGCATAAGATTGTTAGGGCATAGTGCCTAGTATCCGTAGATGTTACTTTTATGATATTGTTGCAACTTGTTATGCTTAATGCTTGTCACTAGGGCCCGAGTGCCATGATCTCAGATCTGAACATGTTATTGATTCATGAAGATATTCGTTGTTTATGATCTTACATGCAAGTTGTATACACATGTCGCTGTCCGGAACCAATGGCCCCGAAGTGACAAGAATCGGGACAACCGGAGGGGATGGTAGTGATGTGAGGATCACATGTGTTCACGGAGTGTTAATGCTTTGCTCCGGTACTCTATTAAAAGGAGTACCTTAATATCCAAGTAGTTTCCCTTGAGGCCCTGCTGCCACCTGACTGGTAGGACAAAAGATGTTGTGCAAGTTTCTCATTGCGAGCACGTACGACTATAATTGGAACACATGCCTATTGATTGATTAGTACTTGGATACCGTTTTATTATTATCTCGCAAATGCCCTCGCTATGATTGTTACATGAGTTTCTCTCATCCATGCAACGCCCGTTATCCGTTCCCGTGCCTACGATATTTTAATCCCGCTGTTTACTAAAATCACTACTCGCTGTCTTTGTTACTCATCCGTTGTTATTTTACTACCGCTATCGCTATAAAACCGTTACTATCGATAAACTCTTGCGAGCAAGTCTCGTTTCCGAGTGCAACTGAATTGACAACTCCGTCGTTAAGGCTTTCAAGTATTCTTTGTCTCCCCTTGTGTCGAATCAATAAATTGGGTTTTACTTCCCTCGAAGACTGTTGCGATCCCCTATACTTGTGGGTCATCAAGACTATTTTCTGGCGCCGTTGCCGGGGAACATAGCTTTATTTGGAAGTTCACTTGGATTGATATTCTTCGCTGCAAATTCTCCATCATGGGTAAAACTCGCGATACTAAGGTCGCCATATTACCATCCACTACAAGAAAAGGTACAACTCTGAGTACCTCTCGTTGCTCTTGATTCACCATCTCGTGATAAGTAAACTTGTTTCACCACCACAAGCTTCAAATGTCGGTACTTCGCTGAATCTGAAAACTCTTATAATATTGATGATGCTTCAGCTGTGCTTGATGATAGTGGTTCATTGGGAACTTTTCTAGATGCTACAATTGCTAGGTCTAGACAAATTGAAAATACTAAAACTCCCGATGTTACTACACCCGTTAATTCACTCGAACTTGAATACTCTAGTGATGATCTTGATGAAGATTATGTGGAACTTGATGATGATTTTATTGAAAAATGCAATGCTACTACCGATGCAAGAAAAATTAAAAAGTTGCTTGCGTAACACGCTGTTAGATATAAACCGTCTCCCGATCCTAAATTTGCCACATCTCCTATAAACATTAAGGATAAAGATTATGATTTTTCTCTTGATCTATCTCATATAGCTATTGTTGAGAAAACACCCTTTTGTGGTACTGAAAAGGAAAGTGCTCGTTGAACACATGATTGAGTTATCTACTCGAGTAGCTTGTTTTCCGATGATGTTAAGAAGCGTACTTACTTTGTTGCTAAAATCTTTCCATTCTCATTAAAGGATGACGCTAAAACTTGGTATAATAGTTTGCCACCTAATTCTATTAAAAGTCCAAAAGAATTGCTTGATGTTTTCTTCCGTAAATACTTTCCTGCTAGTGCTCAACATGTTGCTTTGCAGAGAATTTATAATTTTGACCAGGAGGATGGAGAGAAATTGCCTGAGGCTTGGGTGAGATTTTGCTCTCTTATTAGAGCTCTGCCTGATCATGATTTGGAAAAGCATGACTTACTTGATATATTTTATAGTGGACTAACCATTGAGTCTAGGGCATACCTGGATAGTTGTGCTGGTTGTGTTTTCAGGAAAAGAACTCCAGACGACGTCGAAGAATTATTGGCTAAAATAGGCCGGAATCATGATGATTGGTCTACACCTGAACCAACCCCAACACCGATATTGAAGAAGAGGGGTATGATTAAATTAAATGATGAAGATATGAGGGAAGCCAAGAAGTCTCTCAAGGAGAAAGGTATTAAATCTGAAGATGTGAAGAATCTACCTCCCATAGAAGATATATGTGAGATAATTCCCCCTTCATCCATGATTGAGGTAAATTCCCTTCGCCGCTTTACTAGGGAAGATATTCCATATTCAAAACCTCCCGCGCAATGCTTAGATGAGTTTGATAATTATATTGTTAAGCAAGAAAATTTTAATATGAGAGTAGAGAATCATTTAATGGAAAATTCTCGAGCTATTAGTGAATTGCATGATATTGTGGAGAGAACCTCCAATGATGTTAAGATGCTTGTTAAACATTTTCATATGGTTCAAACTCAAATTGATCAACTCACTAAAGTGCAAAATGACTTGTTGGGAAATAATTCTAAAGAAAAACATGCTTATGAAGTAACAACTAGAGGTGGTGTTTCTACCCAGGATCCTCTATATCCTGAAGGACATCCCAAAAGAGTTGAACAAGATTCTCAACGAACTAAAACTAGTGCTCCATCTAAGAAAAAGAAAAAGAAACATAAGAATGTTGTAGAATCCTCTGAACCTGTTAATGATCCTAATAGTATTTCTATTTCTGATGCTGAAACCGAAAGTGGTAATGAACATGATAAAGATAATGATAAGAATGATACTCCCGATAAAGAAGAGGTTGAAGAAGAACCCGAAAAGCATGCTAAAAATAAAAAGTATACTAAAGAAGATTTTATTGCTGAGAAACATGGTAATGAAAGAGAACCTTGGGTGCAAAAGCAAATGCCTTTTCCTGCTAAGAAACTAAAATCAAAGGAAGAAGAACACTATAATAAATTTTGTGATTGGATGAAACCTTTATTCTTGCAAATCCCTTTGACTCGATGCTATTAAATTGCCTCCTTATTCAAAGTATATGAAAGATATTGTTACTAACAAAAGGAAAATCCCCAATGAGGAAATTTCCACTATGCTTGCTAATTACTCTTTCAATGGCAAAGTTCCAAAGAAGCTTGGCGACCTGGTATACCTACTATTCCTTGTTCTATTAAGAATAATTATGTTAAAACTGCTCTATGTGACTTGGGAGCCGGTGTTAGTGTTATGCCTTTTTCTCTTTATAAGAGACTTTACTTAGATAAGTTGATACCTACCGATATATCTTTGCAAATGGCTGATAAATCTACTGCTATTCCTGTTGGTATATGTGAGGATGTTCCTGTTCAAGTTACTAATAATCGCTTGATATTAACTGATTTTGTTGTGTTGGAAATGCCCGAAGATGATAATATGTCTATTATTCTTGGGAGACCTTTTCTTAACACCGCAGGGGCTGTTATTGATTGCAATAAAGGAAAGGTTACTTTCAATGTTGATGATAAGGAACACACCGTCTATTTCCCCAAGAGGATTGAGAAAGCGTGTGGAGTTAATACTATTTCTAATGTGAGAACTATCAAAGTGGGAACTATTGATTGTCCTATATATGAGCCTAAAGAAGAATATCAAACTCTTGTGATTGGATCCATATCAATACAATTCAAGGTAACATGATTGATTTGAGGTTTACTTCTTCATATGCTATGTAAAATTTATTTGGTGGCAAGACTTGATCAACCTTGTTAACAAATTCATTTTATATGCATAGAGGAACTAAACAACATATCTTTCTTCCTCCACTTGTTTTACTTACTGTAGCAATACATTTGTATCTTTACTTTATTGCATTATTGTGCCAAGTAAAGTCTCTAATCGAAGGTTGATACTAGATTTGAATTTCTGCGCAGAAACAGATTTCTATCTGTCACGAATCTGGGCTGTTTTCTCTGTAGGTAACTGAGAAAAATCTGCCAATTTATGTGAGTGATCCTCAGATATGTACGCAACTTTCATTAGTTTTGAGTTTTCTGATTTGAGCAACGGAAGTACCTCTTTAAAATTCGTCTTTACTGGCTGTTCTGTTTTGGCAGATTCTGTCTCTGTTTTTTGCATTGTCTCTTGTGGACTTTAAGCAAGACTTTCTAGACATGGAGAGCTGTAGCTAATGTTTTATTGAGTTCTTGCAATGTGTCACTACAGGAATAAAGTGGATTAAAGTTTTTGAGTACTAACCCCTCTAATGAAGTTTATGAGAAGTTTGGTGTGGCAGAAGTTTTTAAGGGTCAAGAGAGAAGGGGGATATAACGTGATCAAGAAGAGTCAAAAGCCTAAGCTTGGGGGGAGGTATACCGGCATCACTCATTCTTTGCATATTATGGTTGCTGGATACTTGTACATACTTGTTTAGTTTCTTTGAGTGCTTTTCTAATGAGAGGGAGATGATATTTGGGGAAGTGCTGCCTGAAAACAGATTCTGGACTGTTACTAGAAAAATTCGTACGCACAGCCAGAACGTTATTTTGAGCTGCCAATTTTTGTGCAGGTTCCCCAGGTTGTTATCTAACTTTCATTAGTTGAACACTTTTCGAGCTGAGCAACGTAAGATTTTTGTAAAAATCGATTTCTGTACTGCATGTCAGGTTTTGGCAGATTTCTGCCATTTCGCTTTTCTGTGTTTCTTTTAGTTTGCTATTTCTTGCTCTCACTTTGTTTCTTTCCCAAAACACAAAAACACCAAAAATATTTCTGTTGTTTCTCTTCATCATTTGTTTATCTTGGTTTCTTGCATTTGTTTCGCTTTATTTGCTATTGCTAGTTTGCTATAAGAAAACCCAAAAAGATTTTGCTTTGTTTGCTTGTTTCCTTTTGTTCTTGTTCTCAAATTCGAAAACACCAAAAATATTTGCTGTTCTTCTTTGGTTTGTAAAGTTCATTATGAGTTCAATGGTCTTCGGTGGCTGGAGCGTGGTTTTCATTTTATATTATCCAAAGCTACACAAGTGAAAAGGCAATGATGACGATATTCGACAATCCGATTGTGGTGAGAGGCTCGGTATGAACTCTATTTGTTTTCATTTTTGTACATATACTCATCCATGTGAGCATGCTTAGTTGGTTCATGTGAGGTATATGTCATTTAAGAAAGTCTAGTAGTTCATGATCTCTCATGTTTAGCTCCAATTTATTAATATGAGTAGCATGTCATGGATGTTTGCTTGCATTGTTTTATTCATAGATAGATATGATATTGTGGTATCCTCCTCTGAATAATTTCATTTATATCGATTTGGCACATGCTCACGCATGCATATGACTGAACAAAAGTCAATTAAGCCTCGATGATTTACATTGCTTCGTAGTTCTTGTATCACTTTTATGCCTCAGCTAATTTATTTTGCCGCAAGCATGATTATGACAAGCTTATTGCTCTCTTGATTTGTCGCTCCCTAGTCTTTTGCTAGCCTTCACTTGTACCGAGCGGGAACGCTGCTCGTGCCTCCCAACACATGAAAACCAAGTTATTCCAAAGTGTCCACCATAAATACCTATGCATGGCATTTCAAACCATTCCAAGTAAATTCTCATGCGCTACCTTTAAAACCTTCAAAATGCTTCTCAATTTGTGTTAATGTTTCATAGCTCATGAGGAAGTATGTGGTGTTTAGCTTTCAACCTTGTCATTTACTTTTGACGGACTCTCATATGGACTAGTGGCACATCCGCTTATCCAATAATTTTGCAAAAAGAGCCGGCAATGGGATTCCCGAGTCCCGAATTAATTAACTTAAATAGACACTCCTCCATGGTTTGTGATTGTTGGACGGCACCCGAAGGATTCGGCTAGCCATGGCTTGTGTAAGCAAAGGTTGGGGGGAGTGTCATCATCATAATAAAACTAAACTAAAAAGGCACTCCTTCATGGTATGTGATTGTTGGCAGGCACCCGAGGATTCGGTTAGCCATGGTTTGTGTAAGAAAGGTTGGAAGGAGTGCCACATAAACATGCAAATAATTCATGGGAGCCGCTCTTGAAAGTCCGAGTTGGCGAGGTAGTTGGTGTACCCATTACCATTCGTTGACAACAACAAACACCTCCCAAAATAATTTTACTCCTGTTTTACAAATGAAAAGCTCTAGCGCATGTTAATCCCTCGCTTCCCTCTCGCGAAGGGTCAATCTTTTACTTTTATGTTGTGTCTCCATCCTTTCTTTGAGCACTTTCTTGAGAGCACAACTGCCATTCTTAGTATAATATGCTTGTCTCAAAATATGATTGATTGTGGTATAACTTTGATGCTTTTATCTTTGACAATCACTACTTCTAGTCTTTCTATGAACTCCAGAGGTGCCCGGGCATTTATGTTTTGCCGATCAAATACAAGCAAGCGAGATACCACTTTATCATACTCTTTATGAACATTGCAATCCTCGCTTATATACATGATTCATGATGCTTATTATTAATTGTTGGTACCTCTTCATGATTGACATAGCTGTTAGATGATCTTATTTGCATGTATCTTATTATGAACTCGCTTAAGTATTAGCCATATCATGAGAATATATACATCATATGAACAAATGTGTTCGTGAAAGTTCTTTTATCGCTCGCTTGTTAACCGAATTGCTTGAGGACAAGCAATAAGCTAAGCTTGGGGGAGTTGATACGTCCAAAACGTATCTACTTTCCCGAACACTTTTGCTATTGTTTTGCCTCTAATTTGTGTATTTTGGATGCAACTAACACGGACTAACGCCGTTTTCAGCAGAACCGTTCGGTGTCTCGTTTTTGTGCGTAAATCCAACTTTCAGAAAAACCTCGGGATTTTGACAGAAGGCCCTATTTTCCTGAATACCGACGGAGCCGAAGGACAAATCAAGTGGAGGCCCGAGGGCCCCACACCATAAGGCGGCGCGGCCTAGGGGGGCCGCGCGGCCCTATGGTGTGGCCCCTCGGCCGGCTCTCCGACGCCCTCCTTCGGACTACTATATCGGCCTCGACCTAAAAACGCACGGGGAGAAGTCGAAGTCGCCGGAAACCCTCCAGTAACGCCGCCACATCGCGAAACTCCGTCTCGGGAGCCGAAGTCTCCGTTCCGGCACTCCGCCGGACGGGGAATTGGAGGAGATCATCACCATCATCACCGCCAACGCCTCTCCATCAACCAGCCATGTTTCCCCCATCCATGTGTGAGTAATTCCCCGCTGTAGGCCGAAGGGGATGGTAGGGATTGGATGAGATTGGTCATGTAATAGCATAAGATTGTTAGGGCATAGTGCCTAGTATCCGTAGATGTTACTTTTATGATATTGTTGCAACTTGTTATGCTTAATGCTTGTCACTAGGGCCCGAGTGCCATGATCTCAGATCTGAACATGTTATTGATTTCATGAAGATATTCGTTGTTTATGATCTTACCTCGCAAGTTGTATACACATGTCGCTCGTCCGGAACCAATGGCCCCGAAGTGACAAGTAATCGGGACAACCGGAGGGGATGGTAGTGATGTGAGGATCACATGTGTTCACTGGAGTGTTAATGCTTTGCTCCGGTACTCTATTAAAAGGAGTACCTTAATATCCAAGTAGTTTCCC